>NC_064926.1:342381153-342682153 GCF_023897955.1 Schistocerca gregaria | reverse complement strand
TTGACATTACTTGCTCATTAAGAGCTAGGCCACTACAGGTGGAATAAATTAACGGAAATAATTTTACGATGCACACTTCGTCTGGTACGGATGCAGCGGAGCGAGAAATAAATTCTACCAGATCCAGAGGGGAAGGGAATTTTATTACGGCGTAAACACGGTGTAAGAGCAAGGATTTCGCCGACTGCGGGCAATGAGCAATTAGTCGGCGGGGCTGAGGAATCCTGCGTGGACGGCGTCGGCGGCCTGTGTCAGAGTCCGGCTCATTACCGGGGCCCGAGGAGCACGCTAATTAGCCGCGCTGGCTGGCTCGCTGGCGGGTAACTAATTGGGAGAGCGGGGGCCGTCACGCGTCCTACGGGCCGCCGATTTCACGCTCGCTCGCCCGCATTTCTCGTCTTTCCTATGCCGACTCCTGTTTACTGGCGTCTTTCACGTTACACCAGCAAAGCGGCACTGCAGGACCCTTCAGCTTCAGTTCGTAAGAGAACACGTGGGTGGCGTGCAGACTTTGTTAAGTCGGTGACCACTGTGGTACTTCGGCTCTGCCAAAACGGCATATTCTGGGAGAAACTAAAGTCTGTTTCTACTTCCAGAGCCACGTCTGTGCTCTAGAAGTCTCCTTACGGTGCCCTCCTGAGTGTGCTTTTTCCCCTTTTTTGTTCAGTTCGCGAATGGTACATGTGTAGATCGATTGTCAGTAAGTCTCTGCGCTGTTGTTGTCCGAAGACTGGTTTATTGCAGCTCTCCTCGATAGTGTATGCTGTACAGGGGTCTTCGTCTCTGAGTAAAAAACGCAACCCATCCCATCAGTCAAACAAGTTTCGAGATTGGATTAATGGAAAATAGATAAAACTAATATGTTTTTAATGATTCAAGTGGTTTAAATAGTCCCATTAGCCTCGTCCCCAGCCTAAGTACAACACGAAGGACCTTTTTTTTTACAATCCTGTGAAACTGTCAAATGATTCAAATGGCTCTGAGCGCTATGGGACTTAACTTCTGAGGTCATCAGTCCCTACTTAAACCTAAGTAACCTAAGGACATCACACACATCCATCCCCGAGGCAGGATTCGAACATGCGATCGAAACGGTCGCGCGGTTCCAGACTGTAGCGGCTAGAGCCGCTCGGCCACAGCGGCCGGCTTGTGAAACTGTCAGAAAAGTTCCTATATGGGGTTAGCGATGAAAATGTTACGCATAGTTGTCAAATGTGTGACACATTTACCACAACGTGTTTCGGGATATGTTATTCCATTTTCAAGTGGCTTCTTACTTTTGACGGTGCCTGATGGCATAGATACTTTAAGGTACGTTGAAGTGCCGGTCAAAAGAGATATTAACATGGTTGTATGTATTTGTGGTATTGCGATGTATAGATTTGCTTCCTTGTTTTATAGCAACTGATAATGGGATAAGGCAGTGCCGAAACATGTTGTGATGTTTGATAAATGGTGCGTATCATTCTCACTACTGATCAGGAGAGTGATATATGATTGCTTCACGACAAATAACTTCCTAAGGACGTTGTTAAATCGCACGTCACATTGGCTTGGATGCCGGCTACGTCGCCAGTGCGTCCGCTCTCCGTATGAACTCCCGCAGTTAGCCATTTTGCGGCAGCCTCGTGTTGATGACCATTGCTCAAGTCACCTGCGATGATTTTATCCAAAAAGATTTGTCTCCCTCTTGTGTTTCAGTCAAGTTGCGGCAAACATACATGCGACGTTCTGTTTACTCAGCAGTCAAGGTCTGTGTGACAAAAGTTTGCACATATTTTTCTCTTTTCTAAAATATTCTGGGAAATGTCTTGAGGACCTTAGGGACGTTGCAACACTAAGATTTCTTACACAGCGACGTTAAAACACCATGGCCGACTACTTAACAGTGGCTGCTCACAGTTGATTGGTCGAATGCACATATGTTGTTTACAGCGGTTAGTTCAAGTAGCCATTATAGTTACTGTACTGATGATGTATATACATCACGGATAAAACCACTCTCATAACTTTCTGGATGAGTGATATACATCCATTTGGACGTGGTTACTGTAGCTGGGTCTTGGTCTTCCTACAAGTTTAACACCTTTCTTCTGCCTCCTCCCCCCCCCCCCCCCCCCCCCGCCCAAACCCATACTTCGTTCCAAAACTAATTTACATATTCCTTAATGCCTCAGAATTTGTCGTATCAACATCTTTTGTTTTCAAGTTGTGCTATAATTTAATTTACGCTTAATTCGATTCAGTCCTCCTTGATTACTTAGTTGATCTACACACATAATTGTAATGGCATTCAATTCTAGGGGCATTAAACGTAGCCCAGAACCAAACCAGGTCATGGTTATAGCCTGCCATCACTACCACTCCCCTCCCAATACTGCAGTTAGGCAGCCGGCCGAAGTGGCCGTGCGGTTCTAGGCGCCACAGTCTGGAGCCGAGCGACCGCTACGGTCGCAGGTTCGAATTCTGCCTCGGGCATGGATGTGTGTGATGTCCTTAGGTTAGTTAGGTTTAATTAGATCTAAGTTCTAGGCGAATGATGACCTCAGAAGTTAAGTCGCATAGTGCTCAGAGGCATTTGAACCATTTTTTTGCAGTTCAGCAGACACCAATGTCACTTCTGCATGCCAACGACCGCTGAGTGGAACCGTCTTCAGGAAGCTTCTGCAGACTCGTGCATAACAACAGCCAGATCCCAGTCATTAGACTGTTCCAGATGATTGTAGGCAACATGATAACACGACTCTTCCACAAGCTCAGCCCGAAGTTGCGGTATTTAAAACTTCAGGCACAGCTCGTTATCATCAACATAGCCGGACTTCATTATGACATACAGTCCACCTCGTACTTCTGCCGTGTCTGTGCCATAAAGCAGCAACCGCCATCTGACGGCCTGAACCAGGGCTGCCAGCAACCTGATGTTTCATGATCCAGCCCCCTCAATGTGTTCCATCTATCTCCACACCAGCCATCGCCTGCCACCCCTCTCCAGCTTGCAGTCCCTTCCTAGCTCTGGCTACCATCTAACTTCTCATTGGCCAACACCCTCTGACTACCTGCTGCATGTACACTGTTCTGCTTTCGTGTATGAATGTTAACAAAGAGTTTTGGCAAGAGTTTGACTGACTTATCATCTGCACCTCCACCCACATCCAGCAGAGACCCACTCACCCACAACTTCTAGAAGTCCAACCAATTTTCAGCATTCTTCTGTAGCATCAGATTTCAAAAGCTTCCATTTTCTTATGGTCTGAAATGGTTATTGTCTGCAATTCAGCTCCACAAGAGGCCAGACTGCAGAGAAATGCCATCAGTAAATACAAGAACTGGAAACAGTCACAACACCATATAATAATTACTGTAGAGTAATGAAATTTTGGGAATACATTTGTCTAGTGAACATATTTAAATGATTAACGTTGGAACATCAAGAGCCGGCCGCTGTGACCGAGCGGTTCTAGGCGATTCAGTCCGGAACCGTGCGACCGATACGGTCGCAGGTTCAAATCCTGCCTCGGGCATGGATGCGTGTGATGTCCTTAGGTTAGTTAGGTTTAAGTAGTTCTAAGTTCTAGGGGACTGATGACCTAAGATATTAAGTCCCATAGTGCTCAGAGCCATTTGAACCATTTTGATCATCAAAGGTTAATGTAAGTGCGAGATAAGCCACTGCAAATGTGAAGTGCTGGTATTCCTATATTAATAACTAGTGTAACCTCCACAACATTGAATGCAAACATGAAAATGTACAGGTATTGTGTTGTACAGAATGTGGCTGTTGGTTTCTGGGATGGGGTTTCATACCTGTTTCATATGGTCAGTCAACGGAGTGATGGTTGTTCCGGTTGTGGATGATGCTGGAGTTGTTGTCTGCTGATGTCCCATATGTGCTCGATGGGGGGCAGATCTAGTGACCGAGCAGGACAAGTTAACACGCCGGCACTACGCAGAACGGGTTGGGTTACAACAGCGGTATTTGGACGAAAGTTATCCAGTTGGAAAGCATTCCCTGGAATGTTGTTCATGGAGAAAGCAAAACAGCTCGAATCACCAATTTCACGTCCAAATTTGCAGTCAGGATGCATGGAACAGTCACGATAGAGCTCCTTATATCATACGAAATCGCACTCCAGATCGTAACTCCAGTTGTAGGAGTAGTGTGTCAAGCACACAAAGAGGTCGGAGGTTGGTTGCAGGCCCTCAGCTGGCTGTCGCTTGAACCGAGTCGGAACCAGATTTCATCAGGAAACTCAACAGATCTCCATACTGCGTCCTGTGAGTTCTCCCTTGACACCACTGAAGTCACTTGGGTCAGTGGAATGCACGCTACAGGGTAATTGGCTCTGAGCTGTCCTTGAAGTAATCCCTTTTATAACAGTTTGTTGTGTCAGTGTGAAGCCAGCTCCTGCTCAAATGGCTGCTGCAGATGCTGTACAGTTCGACAGATCCATATGCCCAACACAATGATTTTGCCTCTCGATAGCACCAGTGACTGTCCAGAGGCTGGACTTCTTGTGTTTTAGTACATTCGCTGACCAACGCTACGAGTAATCATGTACAGTTGCTACATTTCTGCCAACTCTTTCTGCAATAGCATGGAAGGGACATCCAGCTCCTCATAGCTCTATTGCATGACCTCGTTCAGACACAGTGATGTGTTGATAATGGCGTCCTTGTCGCCTTTAAGGCATTCTTGACTAACATGAGTACACCACGCCCTGTCTCAAACGTATCTAACACTGAATATCGTTACAGCACGTGTTTAAAGCAAATCTGATTTACATCCTCACAGTGTTGCTACTAGCGCCACATTTCTACGACTGATGCGAAATTTGAATAGAGGTTATCTTTAAGATGTAGATACACGCCTACCAACTTTAGTTTACCTTGCACTGTTCGTTGGTGTTGCAATTTTTTTCCCTCAGTGTATTTTCTAATATTTAAATTTATGTGGATGTCAACAACTTCCTTACTTTCAGATATCATTTCCTTTCTATAGCCAGTCAACATTTTACATCCTGTCTACTTAGCCGTCATCATTTATCTTGCAATCTAAATAGCAAATCTCACTACCACTTTTGGTATCTCATTTGCTAACCTTATTCTTTCAGCATCTCCTGATTTGACTAGGCTAAATTCCATTGCCCTTGTTTACAAGTGGTTCAAGTGGCTCTGAGCACTACGGGACTTAACTTCTGAGGTCATCAGTCCCCTAGAACTTAAAACTACTTAAACCTAAGTAACCGAAGGATATCACACACATCCATGCACGAGGCAAGATTCGAACCTGCGCCTGCGCGATCGCGTGGTTCCAGACTGTAGCGTCTATAACCGCTCGGGCACCCGGCCGGCTGCCCTTGTTTTACTTACCTTTATGCCCATATTGTAACCTCTTTTCAACATCCATTCCATTCAACTGCTCTTGAAAATCCTTTACAGTATCACAGCTTCATGAGCAGACTGCAATATTTTTATTTCTTCGCACTGAATTTTAATTCCCACCATTTTCTCCATACCGTCCCTTACTTCTCACTCAATCTACATACTGAATAACAGCAGGAGGAGGTCAATACGCATGAAATTTATAGATATTAAAAAAAAGGCTGTCTAACTATTTTAATGGTTGGGGCAACATTTCCGACTTTTTGCAAGAAGTTCTGAAAAGCGTAAGTCAGGAAGTCGGTACGTGTTACAGTCTTCAGGCGTGTCACTTATCACGGGCTCGACTAGTGAGGACAAGTTGATGCTTGCATAAGACGTCGTCAGCGAGTTAACAACTGTTGATGCCTAACTCCGTCGCCTGCTTCTGATCACCTCTATGGAAGACTTACATGTCGACATTCATTTTATTTTCGATAGATGTCATAAACGTCAAGCAATGATCCTTACTTCTTGAAGGTCCGCTGCAAGAGATATTGTATGATTATTGTGTGAATTATTGGCAGCTTCTTTTGAAGCCTTCAAGGAAACAAACTGCTCTACCAATTCATTTTAGCCTTCTCAAGGGGGGCTGGCGAAATCTATTGATGACTTGTTGGACAGAGTATTCCAGTCATGAACGTCATCATCCTCATTATGATTATTCTCTTCTTCATTATCTTCCTCATTGTAATAATAATAATGATTATCATCATCTTCTTCTTCTTCATCGTCATCATCATATTCCTCGCGGTAGTCAGCCTTTTCTTCTGCTCCAATATCTTCATGTTCTGATTTCATAAAGACATTGTTTTCTTTAGATTTAACGTCTTTTTCTTATCCTGTCTTCTCCTTTCGTCATAACTGATCCAATTTCTATAGTGCTCGAGAAACGGGTTTAAATGATTTCTCCAGCAAATAGCATACAGATACATCTTGCCTATTCTGCACCAACACCAGTTTCATGTCAATATTTAGTCGATATTTCTCCAAAACCTGGTGAATTGTTTTTATCCAACATTATGCGCAGCTGGGTTAGACTATGGAGGTAAGAATAACAGCTGATTAATAGCTCCTTGGCAAGGGTATGCAATATTGGGCTTCAACATACTGACCTACTCTGTTTGGGAACAGCTTAGAAGCAAAGTGGTGGTCCAAGCTTTTGGAATCACATCTTCAAACTTTTAGTTTCTGGTGATTTAACAAGGGTCCACATTTCCTTCCTAATCTCAGGTTCGATTAATTTCCACTGATTAATTTGGTTTGCATGGTGAGTATTTTTACTCCATACCAGATGTTTATTAAAGAATGGTTGCCTGAAGTCAGTTGACTTCGACCTATCCATAACTAGAGAACCCTCATTCAGGGAATTGTGAAGGTAAACTTTAAAAATTTAAGTAGCCTTTCTAAACGCTGAACACCCGGAAAAGCGTTTTTAAAAATATTTCGGAGTTAATTTAGTCTTGTCTTTCCTCCTTATATATTTTCTTCGTCTCTTCAACATAAAAAAATTATGTAACTGGATGCTACTGGGGCGGTGACTATCAGTTTGTGGGGTGTGTGACGGTAGTACTCGAACATGGTGACTACCATTACACTGGACTCATGGCTTCATTCAACAAATAAAAAAGTAATGTGCTTTAAATCAATACAAACAGCTATGTGATATAAAATAGAACTTATCTTGATACTTTGTAAAAATTAGAATGAACAACTGCAGTGACACAGGCAGTTAATTTTATTTGTACTGTAGATTTGGTTACAGTTGAAAAACACTTCATCTCACACAATATCCAAACAAACTGTCAATATGGATTGCAATATGACTGTTTAATTAAGAAAGACTGTTGGGCTGTGTTCACTCTTGTGTGAATGATGCTCACTCAGGGTAACTAAAATGACGCAGCAGACTATTTGGTGGGGGCAATAATGCTCAGCCAATCATGGCGATCATCCTTAATCTATACCAGAAGTTTATCAAGGAATGGCTGCCTGAAGCCAGTTGATTTCCACTGATCCAGAACTTGAGAGCTCTCATTCAGAGTGTTGTGAACAAACAATAGATAAACCTAGTATATCATTCTCACCATCATATTATCGACCCCACATTTTGTATTAAACGTAAAATTACGTATTCGATACCGTACGAAGTTCCGCTATAAATCTAAGTTAACGCATTTTAAAATAATAAAGACAGATTAAGAAAATCTTTAATGAAACTTAGTAGAATAAATGCAAAACAAATGTGTCAAGAAAAACGAGTATGTTTCAAATTATCAAATAACTATCCTCGTCTAGACTGTTGAAATATATCTCATCAGGACTCATACTCAGTTCAGTGAGCGAAATTCCAGTGAACACTACTGTAAAGTCACTACTGAGGATTTGGTGAGATTAGTAAAAAGTTATAAGAAGGTTGCGACAAAGTATTGCAGTAGCAACCATTTGCCGGTAAACGTAGTTTGACGACATGTGGGTTAGAAAAACATATACACGCAAGGAATGCAGGTTGTGCTAGCTGTACTCAGTGGAAACTTGCACTGCAAAGTGGTAACAGCCAAAGAGGGCAGGGCGATGTCAGCACACCACGGCAAGACCTTTGTTGTGAACTACTTGACCACCAGCTTGACAACAATGCAACCGAGCCCACAGATGGGATTCATGTTAATGATTAATGAAGACCACTTTAGCTATATTCTTACATATGTATTGTGATAGATAATGAATGTGTAAAACTGCAGTTGAGGAGGTTTTCGTTAATCATTAAGATATGAATTTTGAGACAGACTCATTCAGGGTTCAGCAGTACAAGCTGGCGTGCTCAGAGACGCCCTTCTGAGCGAGATAAATGTTTCATTCAACTTTAATATCACGTTGTTAGTGATGCGAGGTGCACACTCCTCACTCCAGTATCCCGGCCAAGCATCGACTTGTGGCGGCTGTTTCTGTCGTGCCAAGAAGACGCGTTGTTGGTCTTCTGCGATGCTGATGTCAGACAGAGCGGCAGCTAGCATGCCCACAGCAGGCTGCGACCCTGTCGACAGTTGTGTTCCCATACTTCTGCTACTAAGGCGTTCCTCTATGGAACGTGGGTGTTGAGGACCGGACAGGGACGTCGTAGCTACCTCAGGTACAAATGGGGCTCGATCAGTTCACCGATGTGTGCATGTTATCAAGAAAAGCAGACATTTGAACATCTAGTCCAACGCTGTCCACTCCATTCATACTCTGGAATTCCCGCCGACTTATTTACCCTCACACTCAGCTTAATTGATTGGTTAAAAAACAAGGACTTTAAGGTTTAATCTTGTCTTAAATGTATATAGTATAAAATCACTTGTCTTAAATCAACTGTATATTGTATAAAATCACCATTCGATTAAATAAAAATCGTCATTTATAGAAGCAACTAGCGTGTTTTGTTAGTTGAAATTAATATGTGGTATTTGATTTAGGTGTAAACGTTTAAAAAATGCCGCCATTTCGGAATTATGTCGCAGTAGTTATGCACTGATGTTTTTCCAGTTATGCTACAAATAAGAGTTATTGTCTTTTTGAGCTACAGTTTAATATCACATTCTGTACGTTTAGTAACGTTTTACTTCATAATTATTAGTTTCTGAATTGAATCTCAATACCTGATAAATATCGCGGTTCTTTCTCGTCTCTAGTCACGTCTAATATCTCGAGGCGCTTTACTGAAAATTATCCAGCAGTCACTCGATATGCCATGTGGGGTAGCCGCGCTGTCAGAGGCTTCTTGTCACAGTCCACGTGGGTCCCCCCCCCCCTCCCCCCCCACACCCCACACACCCCCGCTCACACGTTCCCGTAAGAGGTTCGAGTCCTCCCTCGAGCATGGCGTAAGTTAATGTAAGCCTAGAATAAGTAGTGTGTAAGCTTACGGACCGATGACCTAAGCTGTTTGATCCCATAAGATTTTACCACAAATTTAAATTTTTTAGTCTCTCGATGAGAGATTTTGAAAAAATAATCGACATGTAGATCACAGCATGACAAAAAATAAAATTTATGTAAAAGCGGTTGACCAGTTTTCACATTGCAGAATATTACTGGCAGATTGGTTCAAATGGCTCTGAGCACTGTGGGACTTAACTTCTAAGGTCATCAGTCCCCTAGAACATAGAACTACTTAAACCTAACTAACCTAAGAACATCACACACATCCATGCCAGGGGCAGGATTCGAACCTGCGAGCGTAGCGGTCACACGGTTCCGGACTGAAGTGCCTACAACCGCGCGGCCACCGCGGCCGGCATTTACTGGCAGAGTAAAGGCTACTGCCCAGTCTCCAATGACAAAGCTCATAACAGACCAAGCTTTTCTATGTTCTCGTAAATCACTTACATAGCAAAAGGGGAACTTAGAAAGCATTATTAATGTGTTGCTTCCTGTCGCAAAGACTGAACATTTTAGGGTATTGCACGAAAGAAAGCTAAGAGTGGGAATGCCCGCCTGGTTGGCCCTGCGCTCTAACGCACGACATTCCGGGAGGAAAGGAGCGGCTGGTCCCCGGCACGAATCCACCCGGAGAATTTGTGTCGAGATCCGGTGAACCAGCCAGTCTGTCAATAGTTTTTAGGGGCTTTTCCATCTGCCTCGGCATATGTGGGCTGGTTCCCCTTACTCCGCCTCAGTTACACCATGTCAGCGATTGCTGCTCAAACAAGTTCTCCACGTAAGCGTACACCACCATTACTGTACCACGCAAACATTGGGGTTACACTCGCCTGGTGTGGGAAGTTTCCTGGGGGGTCCACCGGGGACGAACCGCACAATAACCCTGGGTTCGGTGTGGGGCGGCGGAGGGGCTAAGTGGACTGCGGTAGTCGTCGTGGGGTTGTGGCGGGGACGGCGCCTCTCCGTCGTTTCTAGGTTTCCGGTTAACATCCAATAAAATACAATACAAGGGTGGGAATAACAATTAATCGAACACCTACAACCATCTGCGGATGTAAGAACTTTGACGACACAAGCTAGGCCCGTAATAGCAAAAATATTCACTTTAGTGTTCCAAGTAGAAGCATCGAGGACATGCCGCTGTTAATTTAACAATTTTTTAACCGGAACTTAAGACAGTTGTCCACAGAAAACCCAAGAAAATGCGTAATTTGAAGTTTTTAAATACAGGGTGACAACTGTTGAACTACATCTACATTTATACTCCGCAAGCCACCCAACGGTGTGTGGCGGAGGGCACTTTAAGTGCCACTGTCATTACCTCCCTTTTCTATTCCAGTCTCTTATGGTTCGCGGGAAGAACGACTGTCTGAAAGCCTCCGTGCGCGCTCTAATCTCTCTCATTTTACATACGTGATCTCCTCAGGAGGTATAAGTAGGGGGAATCAATATATTCGATACCTCATCCAGAAACGCACCCTCTGGAAACCTGGACAGCAAGCTACACCGCGACGCAGAGCGCCTCTCTTGCAGAGTCTGCCACTTGAGTTTGCTAAACATTTCCGTAACGCTATCATGGTTACCAAATACCCATGTGACGAAACGCACCGCTCTTCTTTGGATCTTCTCTATCTCCTCCGTCAACCCGGTCTGTTATGGATCCCACATTGATGAACAATACTCAAGTATAGGTCGAAACCTGAAAAAAAAAACGTAAATTAGTTGCAAACTACGGCGTGCACACACTTTATTCAACATGTAGACACCATTACTGATATATTACATATTCGACATGCCTGTCGTTATTGGCAATGATGTGGCACTGACGAATAGCGAAATTCTGTATGACCCATTGAAGTGTCGTAACATCAATGCTGTCCAGTACCTCCTGAATGATTGTTTTCAGCTCAGCAACGGTTTTGGTGTTTTTGCTGTGCACCTTGCCATCAACATGGCCACACGAATACGACTCGCATGTGTGCAGATCCGGAGAATATGGCAGCCAATCCAGGCCCATGACAGTGGTCTCTGGGTTCCACAGAGCCAGAATGCGGACCCTGAAGTGCTCCTACCGGACATCATACACTCTCCTGCTTCAATGATGTAAAGCTCTACCTTGCATCAACCACGTCTTGTCGACATTAGAGTCACTACGGATAATGGGGACGAAATCACCTTCCAAAACCTTCACGAACCGTTCGGTAACCAACGTGCCATCAAGGAACATCGCACCGATTATTCCGAGACTCCGAGACTGGTCATTACACACCACACAGTCACCCGTTGAGGGTGAAGAGACTTGTCGATCACAAAATGTGGATTCTCAGTCCTCCAAATGCGTTAATTTCGCTTATTGATTAAAAAATAGTTCAAATGGCTCTGCGCACTATTGGACTTAACTTCTGAGGTCATCAGTGCCAGACTGTAGCGCCTAGAACCACTCGGCCACTCCGGCCGGCTTTTGCTTATTGACGAACCCATCCACATCAAAGTGGGCTTTGTCGCTAAGAGAAAGCATACAACTCATATTAATTGCCATCATGCCCCGCGGCCAACCGTGCAGTTTGAACTTCCTAACGGAAACCATTCAGAAGTTATTACGATTTTATTTCTTGTAGTTCAATAATTGTAACCTGTATTTGTAATGCTGTTGGTTCTTGCGTTGCGGTTCCAGAGTGTTCCATTTTTTCTTTTATAAGGCTGTTGTTCGTAGCTCTTTTAAGTAGTGACGAGGAAAAATTGCTGCGAAATTCTGAAACACAGGAAATCGATGTGTCTCGCAGCTAATGATACATGCATTGCGCGATGCAAATGCAGAAGGTATTGTTTGAATAATGGATCAGGCAGATCACCTACCCAGTGACATTTCTAACTGATACAGCATGGATTTGCACACAATAAGATGCTTTCACAAAAAAATAAAAGATTTACGGCACTCGCATTGTAGCGGAAGACTGCACAAGACACGCGCGGCATCTTTCAAACAAGGGAGCTGACAGGTGCACAGCTCAAGGTGCCCGTGACGACACACTCCGAGACCTTTCTGTCGCTGGCGCGCTGCCGCTGTAGCACGGCCTGTCAAGTACAACAGTATCTGAATTTTATGCCACTGTCAGAAGTATCCAGACGATCTGAATTTTGCGTAAATTGCCGTTGCATTCAAAAGTTTTCCAAACGACGTTCGATGTTTTAATAACGCTTCAGTATTAATCACAATCAACAATAATACTATTGGTGTAGGTTAATGATATGATCCTTGACGAAATAATGATTGATGTGTCTACAAGCCATTTCATTTCATTAAATGGCTCACGCTCTTTTCACCAGCGCATTTGACTCTTGGCTTGTCTTAATGTGACACATATGACGCTTCTTTTGGGCACCCAGGGAGACATCAGCAGTTATGAACGCTCTGAGTATGAATTCTGCAGACCTTAACTTATCTTGACTTTTCAAGGAGGCAACGTGTTAGATGCTTCAATATTGCGAAAGCATTTACTCGCCGAGTCACGAAAAAATAGGTGATAAAGAGAGGCACGCACCAGTGTACGTCAGTCATTTGCTGCTACTATCCTTGGCGCATGTGCCACCGAGATCTTGCGTGTGCGCCTACATAGTCTCTACAGTTTCAGAACGTAATTATTAAGAATTTTACTACTAACAGTCTAATTTTTATTTAAAAATCTTAAACATGGCTCTTAATCACCAACTCTATAAATTGGAAGAGGTTGAAGAAATCAGCCAGTCAGTTGTAAACCAATGGTTGATTTAGCCCTTGACCTAGGTTTCGATATTTCTAAAAAATGTCGTATTCGGAAGGAGTGGGCCATGTTACATCACGTGGTGGTAAATTACACAAGCTGAAGATCCGCTTGGCTTCAGCTAATGCAATTTACCACCATGTATTGTAACAAGGACCATTTCTTCCGAAGAAGATAATTTTAGAAATATCGAAACCTTCGCCAAGAGCTAAATAAATCTTTGCTTTGCCACTGGTTGACTGATTTTTCTCAATTTCTTCTAATTTGTATTTATTTATTTCTATTTTTATACGAGAGTGTTCGAGAACCATCTTCTTATTCTCGTACGTAAAAACGCAACCAGCTGGGTGACAAACCGGATGTCCCAAGTGGAATGCTCAATATTCAGGGATATGACAGGAATGATCATTCAACATAAAAAACTTGATATGAGTAAATACGATATTCTGCATTTGTTAGAGGCACAACACACTTAATATAAGTTGTTACTTAGTTTTGCATTATTTATTGCAGAGAAATTATAACAGGAATTTTGTGTGTCCATGTGACAGAGCGGTCTTACATTAGTCTTTTGCAACATTTGTTTATCTGAATGTATAAGAAGAGACAGTGAAACACGAAGAATAACCAGCTCTGAAAGGCCGCTTTATCCGGCGCTGGAGGGGACGGTATTGTTGCTGTCCCTGAAGGCTTTCTCACTTGCAGGAATCGAATGTCATTTGACTATTTTTCATGGTAACTGATGGAAGTGTTGTGCTATGGGTGCAGCATAGCGGATGAATTTCCTCTAGAAATTTAGATGGCCTAACACGGACTGGAGATGTTCAGTGATGCTGGGGAGTTGAGAAGTTCCTGCACGGGCAGAATGTAGTGCAATCAGTGCGGGCTTTATTCCTGAAGCAGTTAGGTCATCACCTAGACGTTCGACCTGTGGTGAAAAAAAAGGAAGAAAAGATTGTATATGTCTTTGATGCATTTGGAATTGGCCCCTGTGGCACAGCAAAAAGAGCGTCTACGTTGGCTGTTAAAATTAGGGTATTTCCTAGTAAAAATATTGTCATCCAGATGATTGATTATATAGAAAATCCTACAAAACTGTGTTCTTTTTGAATTCTTTAGGTCGCTGTTTCGGAAACCGATGTCGGAATAGCAAAAGTCAAAATGGCGAATCCAGTACGGAGGATCAAAAATTAAATGAATTCGAGTAAAACTTCGGGTATTAAGTGTTGTGAAGACGCTGAAAACGAATTAGAAGTCGAAATTCCCGTAGTGAAATGGCTCATTCTATATTTTACATTTTTCAATCGAAATCATAATGACGTTTGTCGCTTGTATCGTCATAGCTTTCAGAAGGGTCGCTGTCGGAGTGTCCACTGGGAGATGGTTCGAAAAGCAGATCTCTTACTTCAACTAGCATCTGTTTAGCTTCATCAATCATCATTTTCTGGAGGGATCTGAAGATGCCAGAAGACGATGGAACACGAGATGCATCGTTAAGTCAAAGAATATGTGCATGTAAAATTTTCTCGAGAACGCCAAATATCCTGATTCCGAACTTCCTGTCCTTCCTCAGATAACTGACCAATGGACAGAATATTGTGACTTCAGTGAAGTTGGCACTCGACTTCCGGGAAATTTTAATGTCGTAAATAAAGGTTATATGCTAATTTGTAAAAAAAAAGATGATCGTAATCCCTAATACTACCCAAAGAATTGTGAACAAAACGCTAATGACATTCTTTTTTGTACGTAGATAACATTTTATGAGATAATTGCATTAATGAGAGCTAAATGACCGTCCGCTAAAAACGCACGAACTTGTGCACCCACATACATTTGAACACGTTAACTATACGGTTAAAGTAGTAGGAGAGCCATTTAAAAATGTGCGGCCACGTGGAGGGAATTTTGTAGCCAACGATTTTAGACAATATCGGTAGTCTTTTAGTTTTAATTCGTAATCATCATTACACCGGTCAAAAATACCACGAACACACCCTCTGGAATACTACCCATCTTATTTCATCTTGACACTAGGCGTAAGAAAATTCAGGTTGTGGTACATAACGATCAGTCTGACTGTAGCTAAGGTAAAGGCACCACAGCAGGCAGTTCTGAAACGGCTGATAATGGAAGAAAGACTAAAGAAAAATCAGAGCACGTTCGTAGGATTTGTCGATCTGGCAGAAGCGCTGGTAATTTCAAATATTGCAAGATGTTCGAAATTATAAAAAAAAATAAAGGTAAGCTATAAGGAGAGACGGGTGATACACAGCGTGTGCGAGAGCCAAGAAGGAATAGTCAGAGTGGAAGACCAAGTACGAAGTGCACGGATTAGAATAAATATAAGTCAGGGATTTAGCATTCCTCTCCTAATGTTCAATCTATAGGTCGAAGAAGCAGTGATGGAAGTAAAAGAAATGTTGAGGAGTGGAATTAAAATCTAAGGTGAAAGGATGTGAATGATACTATTCGCTGATGACAATGCTATCCTCAGCGAAGGTGAAAAAGACTACATGATCAGCTGAATAGAATGAACTGTTTAAAGATTATAGAATACGGATTGAGAATAAATCGAAGAGAGATGAAAGTAATGAGAACTAGCAGAAATGAGAACAGCGAGAAACTTAACATCAGGATTCATGATCACGAAGGAGTTTAAGAATTTTATTGCCTGGGCAGCAAAATGCCCAATGACGCACGCAGTAAGAAGGACATCAAAAGCAGACTTTAGCACTGACCAAAAGGGGCATTCCTGGCTAAGGAAGTCCACTAGTATCAAACACAGACCTTAATTAGAGAAAAATGTTCTGAGAATGTATGTTTGGAGCACAGCATTGTATGGTAGTGAAACATGGACTGTGGGATAACTGTAACGGAAGAGAGTCCTGGTATTTCAGATGTTGTGCTACAGAATAATGTTGAAAATTTGTTGGATCAATGAGGTAACAAAGGAGGAGGTTCTCCGCAGAAAGGACGAGGAAACTAATGTACGGAAAACACTGAAAAGAATAAGTGACAGGATGATAGGACTCTGATAAGTAAATCGGAGATTAACATCTATGGCATTAGAGGAAGCTGTTGGGGTTAAAATCTGTAGAGGAAGACAGTGATTTCAATACAGCCATCGAATAATTCAGGACTTTGTTACTCTGAGACGAAGAGATTGGCAGAAGAGAGGTATTCGTGTCGGCCTCATCAAACTAGTCACACGACCGGATCGCTGTCTTGCACCCAGACAAGCTGGGTGCCGGCCCTCAACTGGTCACTTTGCAACCAAAATACGACCGTCACTGGTACCCAGGCAGAACGAGCTTCTATTAGAAAACACAACAGACCTCATCCTCGCTCTTCAACGAGCTCTCAGTTGATAAGACTGGCGTTGCAAATCGCGGCGGTTTGGGATCAGTCTAAAGCACGCTACAGGGCGTCTGGCTCAGGGCAGTTTTTTAGGTAACAGATTTTCAACAGGTCGTTATGTCACTGAGGTGCCAACTGCTGCTCAGATTGCTGAAACAGATGCTGTAAGATGCACCAGAGCAGCCGGCCGCGGTGGTCTCGCGGTTCTAGGCGCGCAGTCCGGAACCGAGCTACTGCTACGGTCGCAGGTTCGAATCCTGCCTCGGGCATGGATGTGTGTGATGTCCTTAGGTTAGTTAGGTTTAAGTAGTTCTGAGTTCTAGGGGACTGATGACCACAGCAGTTGAGTCCCATAGTGCTCAGAGCCATTCTTTTTTGCACCAGAGCTATATGCTAAACACGATGTCTTCCCTCTTAGTACTGCCACTTGGCCATCCAGAGCCCGGCCTTCTTGTGGTCATATATTATCTGACCACCGCTGCCACCAATCGTGTCCAATGGCTACATTCCCGCCCAGCCTTTCTGCAGTATCCCACGCAGAACATTCACCTTGTTATTGCGCTAGTACACGATATTTTGGAATTCGTGACGTGTTAGTAATCGCGTCTCAGTCCCTTTAAAGGCGTTTTTGGCTGACACGTCCAGTCTCGAAAGTAACTAACGCCACGACTATGAGCCGTGTCGACTCGTATCAAGTATGGTATGTAGATAGAATCTCTGGTTCGATTTCCATCTTGCGACTCGCCTTAGGGTTTGAAATGTTTGCGAGATGGATGAGTGGGGATGGACTGTCGTCGGAGACGAGGAGGAAGATCGTCTGATGGAGAAAATGTCTGTGGTCGGTGTTCGAAGTCTTGACCGTTTCGCTCTGAGAGAAGCGTTGCAGTTCCAACGGAAACCGTGGGGTAGCAGCCCGGTCTCCGGCGCCTTGCCACGATTAGTGCGGCTCCCCCCGTCGGAGGTTCGAGTCCTCCCTCGGGCTTGGGTGTGTGTGTGTTGTCCTGAGCGTAAGGTAGTTTAAGTTAGATTAAGTAGTGTGTAAGTCTAGGGACCGATAACCTCAGCAGTCTGGCCCCATAGGAACTTACCAAAAATTTCCAAAATTTGCAATGGGAAGGACTCTGATTATGATTAGCTGATTGCCGTGCTCTGAAAGGCATCTCTTTCCTGTTGTCGAACCGTGTTGAGTGATCTAGTTTGGCGGCGTTGGCGGGCTCTGTTGTTGCTGCCCTGGCCAATGTGGTTCGTCCCGGAGGTTTGAATTTGTGCTTTCTGGTAAATTCGGATCTACCGTTACAGCGGTCCGTATCGCGTGTAGAAGCCGTTTGAGCTTGCCCACGGCCCTGTGTTCCATTTCTGAAAAGTAACTGCCTTGTGATACGTAGGTCTGACGTTTTTGGTGATTTTTTATTGTTTGGTTAAAAGATACCTCTGGTAGCTCCTTGCCAAATGATTCCTAAAATTGTTACTGTAGCGTATGTGCAAGCGGGGGGAATCTGAGGAGGAGAAGGAGGATATTAGTGTTTAAAGTCCCGTCGACAACGAGGTCATTAGAGGCGGAGCACAAGCTTGGATTAGGGAAGGGTGGGGAAGGAAATCGTCCGTGCCCTTTCAAAGGAGCCATCGCGGCATTTGTCTGAAGTGATCTAGGGCAGTCACGGAAAACCTAAATCGGGATGGCCGGAGAGAGGACTGAACCGTCGTTCTTCGGAATGCGAGTCCAATGTGCTAACCACTGTGCCTCCACTCTCGGTAAAGTGGGAATCTGACGGTCGTCGCAGCTGCGACTGGAGCTGTCATGAAAATTTATCATTAATGTGCTCTTTTAATTATGTTTTAGATCATAATCTGGCCAGACCTGTTAGTATACTTTATGCGCTGCCGTAGAGCTGTGAAATGTTCTGTGTTGGCCCCCCTGAGTGTTTTGTAAGGCGACATTTCTTACCTGATTCTTGGTGCCTGATTGGGTCTGCGGGTCGTCTTGTGGTAGTATCTGACCGTTATATTATTAACAGTATCAGGATTTCAACCCAGAAGGGAGGTTCAAAATTGTTATTTAAAACCTACATAAATAATTTTTGTAGCTTGGTTATGTCAACATTCCTATTCTTGGTTGTCGTCTATTTTAAAATTGTACTATTCCTGAAATTCTCTGTTTAGTCTGTTAATTACCGTTGGCTGGATGTTGTTGTACCTTATTCTGTTTTGCTTTTTCAGGCAGCTATTTGCTGCAAGTTTGTTACGTACTAATTGACCTGTGGGTGTTTCTAGGCATCTTCTTGTCACATGACGCTTATTTTACGGAGGATCCTGCTTTTGCCAGATGGGTCAGCTACTGTTCCTGCAGTCTATGCGTGGAATTTCCCCGACCTGTCAAGGGTGAGCGCATCTGCGGCACGATGTGGGATTCGCCGCTGCCGTTACTTTGTGTGGAGCAGCTCTACGGCACGGTGAGTGGTGCATCAGTTAAATCTTGTACTTACTGGTACACGTGAGACTATATCTTTCCAGAGTTCACGTATTTTTTACCTTTTGGCTTCATTCTCTTCTCATGCCTTGCCCTTTCCGTATCAAGTTTTCCTTGGTGAGCCGGACCATCTGCTAGCCGTTGTATCTGCTTAAATTTATCGGGTCGCAACACCGAAAATACAGATAAAAAAGCTTCTGCAACATCCAAAATTTTTCGCCGTTTAACGTCCGTTGTTAACTTGTAAACTACTGCTAATTCTGAATGTGTAAGCTTTATTCCATAAATGATAGTTAATATGTAATGGCATGTGTATTTTCTTCTGTTTATAATTGATTGTAGTTATAATTTTTGTAATTTGATGGTTGATAGCCAAAAGGAACTTTATTTAATGTATCGATAAAACGACATATGGCAGTAGCTATGCCGTTGTTTATCTTTGCATATGAAGAGTTTGTGTCACGCTGCTACCAGAGAGAAAGCAGAGAAGCTTGAGACTAGTAAGAGCGCGGAAGTGTTTGTTGGGCGCTCCCGCACACACTGTGTGCATCTATGATCGTGATAGCGCCAGTGTAGGCGCTCCTACTTCTTTAAACCGCGAGTATTGAGAGTACGGTACGAGCAAACAGACGGAGGAAGCTGCAGTTCTAACCAATGGCCGTCTCAAAATTATCCGTGGCTCTGAAAACGACTCTTGGTTCGCAGACAGCAGCAGTTAAGCATTGTCGTCGTCTACATTGTCCGTCGTGCTCACAGCTAGCAACATCATAAGACTCTTAGCTGGCAGAGTATTACTAATATTGTACAGGCATTACCCAGTGGCATTTCTTTCACAAACTTTAATAATTTTCTTGATTAATTACCAGCAATAGCTAAAACTTATAGGGCACCTGCGTTGTTATCGTCCTCAGACATTACTAGCAAGTAGAGCTCGTTTCCTTTCTAAGAGATGTAAAAACACGAAAATTGATTAGCTATTTACAGCCAGTTCTGTTTATTTTTTTTTTTTTTTTTTTTTTGCTAATGACAAGTTTCGGTATAAATTTGGCTTCCTCAGTAACTATTAATTTTGTACTGCATAACAGAGGCTTAACGAATTTGCAACATTGATGTTAACTGCACTCACTTAAAATAACGTAAAATTTCACTGGCAAAAACTTCTTAGCGAGCGTCTTCTGCTTGCTTGCAAAGTATGTTGCTCTTATGTTAATAGTAAAATCAGTTACTCATTTGCTTAAAGTAAATTAAATCTAATCCTTAAACAATTATAAGTAAACTGTTTGCCCTTTTCCAGATTTTGAATTCGCTGCGCCGATGTTACTGAAAGTTCTTTTTTTGCGCAACAATGTTTCAGTTACAGCTAGTCAGTTATTTAACCAGTAAGTTATTTTAACTTTGGTTTCAAAATTTAATGTTTTAGATTAAGTAACTGCAAACTCAGTGTTCCTGATTTATTTATTTTCTCGTGAACTAATGTGTTGTGGAAAAGCGTGACAACCTTCTGTTGCCAAGCCAGTGATTATTTACTTAATTTTCTTTGCCATTATCTTTCTTAAGTTTATGGAGATTCATTGCCCTAGTGGTCTGTCGACCGATTAATTATCCATTCTTTGCTAATGAGCATTCTTTTGTATTATCAGTATGTTTGTATTAAAAGTATTACTTCGCACCCTTTTCCTCCTGTGTACTTCGTGAGCAACTGCACTATATTCCACCTATTTCAAAATTATTATCAGTATTTAAATTAGGTTTAGAATAGATTCTTCCTTCAGAAGGGCCTTTGTACACGTTCCTCCTAATAACCGGTAATATTTTCCTTCGGTAAGGATACCTTTATTCACTGTAAAATTTCGTTAGGCATACGTGGTAATGGTCACTACATCGCAATCCAGTTGCTACATTAGGAAGGGGAAGGTTACAAGGTCTCTTAAAGGACCGGGTTGGGTTTTGGTTTGTGGTTCAAAACTATTCTGTTGGCTTGTGACATTTAAATTTGTATAAAAATTTATATAAGTGCGTGCTAGTCGTTGTTACATTTGATTTTTAAAAATCTCGCTTTAAATTCGTAGGGTCTCTTAACACTTTTAGACCTGAATTTTATCTGGAGGTAGGAAAAATTGTATAAAGCTCTTAGGTGCTTTTTAAAATGCTTTTTCAAGCAATATTTAGAGAAATATATGTATCTGTTATCAAAACGTACTTTATACACTTAGCTTCATTTTACGGACAAAAATATTAATTTTGAGGTATAGTTGTTGAAGCAAATACACTAATCATTTAGCAATTACCGTGCAAAAGCACAATAGTTTCCTTCATTTATACAGTGAAATATATTGTTAACAAAAACCTCCGGAAATGCTTGTGGTCACTTCTTGATATTAACCACCAACTTCCCTGTATGATTATGGTCTCATGTTCATATTTTTGTGGAGATACTGAACAGGTGCCGGCACTGGTGCACGAAGAAAAGATTCAACAGCCGCAAATGAACATATTACGTTTCCACTGAAGAAAAATGTTTCTGTTTCCGGTAAGATACAATAAAAATAAATGCACAAAATTGTATCCAAAGGTTCTGAAACGATTAAAGCCCTGTGGCTCTTCAATTTTTCACGGAGTACTTCATTTCTTCGTCTTAAAGTGTTAAATATTGGTCTGTAATGTAAAACAACTCCGTTACATAGTACAATTACATTTGTTTAAAAATTTTACCTGTAACTGAACTTTTGTTAGTCGTCATTATATTTGACCTTCAAACATTTTGCTTTACATTTGTCAGGTCTCTTAAAGGATCGTTTTAAATCTTCGGGCTGAGATTTAAAACTGTTGTGTTAGCCTCGGACATTTAAGGTGTCATATGTGCTTAAACGTTGTTCTATAATTGTTCAGTTGGTTAAGCCATTGTGCTCCTTTGAATTTAAAGCATTTCAGTACTGTTTTAAGAACTGCAGGTACCTAAATGATTATTTAATTGTAGTTAAGTATTGTTGTCTTTAAAAAATAGTTTAGTAAATGTGAATCACTTGGAAAATATTGGATGATGTCACAACGCAGGGCATGGGGATTCCATGAATTCCTATTAACCTGGCTTGCTGGAGATTAATTGAAAAGCGCTGCGTGCACTTAAAGCAAATCTGATCTGTTTCTATCAGTGGCGCTCTTGTGGAACTGGGGTGCAATTTGAATAACGCATCTTTCAGACGTAGAAACGCGCAACTTTTGTCTATGTCGCACAACCCCTTCTTGGTGTTGCAATTTATTTTCCGTCAGTGTATATTAAAATGGCTAAAAAAACAATATCTGAAACATGCATCTTTTTCCGATTCCTTGTTTAGAGTCAATAGACACGACACGCATCATATCGACTCGAGACTGGAATGACACCGTAGCATTCGGCGATTGTGCACCAGTGCAATTTAGACATGATTTCGAGGGATTGAAGTCGGAACGCATAACTTTTTTTCCGCTCAAGTTTTGAAGCGAGTTGGCCCACAGTATGGCGCCAGGATAAAGCCGAATCTGTTGTTGGCCGTGTGACCTGCAGAAGCAAGCAGGTTCCAGGAGGCCAGTGACCTGTTGCGGCTAGCGCTGCCTCGTGGCGCCTGGTGAGAGTGTGCCATCTTCTGTATGTCTCCTGCTGGTGTAACCGCTGCAGTTTTGCTAGGTGCACCACTCCCATGATGCTACTAAGAGAAAGTTTGCTGGTAGAAAAGCCGAATGACCCATACACAGAACAGTTCACATTTATTTTCATTATAGTGATTCCAATTAGGATAGTACCTACTACCACTATACATTTGGAATCGATTGCTGATAATGCTAATCTATGCTGAGACATTCTTACATCTTCTACTGAGTCGCTATAATGTTTGGGTGACTCTTAAAACCTCAATTCTTGTCTGTATGAATGGGTATTTCACCTGATGGGACGGACGAAGTGGCCGACCGGTTCTAGGCGCTACAGTCTGGAACCGTGCGGCCGCTGCGGTTGCAGGTTCGAATCCTGCCTCGGGCATGGATATGTGTGATGTCATTAGTTTAGTTAGGTTTAAGTAGTTCTACGTTCTAGGGGACTGATGACCTCAGAAGTTAAGTCCCATAGTGCTCGGAGCCATTTATACAATTTTTTTCTCCTGATGGTTTTTCATTGAAGTTTTATGAAGTTTCTGCTGTCTGACAGCAGATGATGATAACGTTTTGAACTGAAAGTTGAAGTTAATACATTAATATCGGGTCATTGTAACGTCACTCATTTGAGGATCTTACATTATTTTCAGAACAGAAAATTACTCTAGATGTAAGAAATAATATATATATATATATATATCTCTCTCTCTCTCTCTCTCTTTCTCTCTGTGTGTGTATGTGTATGTGTGTGTGTGTGTGTGTGTGTGTGTGTGTGTTTGTGTGTGTGTGTGTGTGATTTTTTTAAAATTTGCCACCACTTTGTATCTTTAATTTTTAAATTTACTGCCATCTCTATCTCTCGGTCTCTCTTTCTCTGTGTGTTTGTGTGTTTAAATTTACCACCAGCAGCCATATTATAATATTGGCATTTCCCGCCATCCACATCCTGATGATGTCATTGAGAAGGAATGTGTCTTATGAGGTTATAATGAGGGCGTCGTAGACAGGAGGACATGGCTTCACACCTCATGGGGAATGACACCGGCCTTATAAACTGATGCCGGGAATGTGCACAGGGTGTTCAGATAGAGGTGGTCAGATAGTACCTTAACATTCAACTCAGTTTCTTGTAGACCTCTCCCCCCCCCCCCCCCCCCTACACACACACCAAGCAGTCGCAGCTTTACTACTAATACGGGATATAATTCGTCTTTGTGACTACAAGGAAGTCTTATTTAGAACAAATAATTTCGCCTTACCTTAAAGTGTCATTTTTTTTCTTCTACTAAGTTTCTTAAGATTCTGTTATACACAGCCGTTCGGTTTACATCACTGCATTTCACTGACAAAGAAGAAATTTTGGTTTTGATGGTTTTTCTTTCTTTTTTCTACGTCACTGATGTGCAGTGTTGTCAAACCGAACACCTTCGTACCGAAAAAACATTAGGAGCCAATAAAAAGGTGACCATTGACGATGCTTTAAAAGATAACGAAACTTATTTAGCTTAAGTAAGATATTTATTGCAGCATAAAATGTCAAGTATATTACTGATACCGAAGTCTGAAGTAACTGTCTCTAACAGAAATGAGACTTGGAATAAACGTAACATCAGAACTGCGGGACATGCAGCGCACGGCTTGAAGGAATTCTGCTACCCTAGATGCTTGAGTCAAGAAGGACATAAGAAGCACACTAGCACAGTGCAAAAGAGCATTTCTCGGTATAAAAGGTTCATCCGCATCAAATATATAAACATTTCTCTGCTTGTAAGTTTCCCAGTGCGGCACTACATGGAAGTGAGTCATGGACTCTGGGGAAGCAGGAAAAGTAGAGAACAGAATTGTGCTACAGAACGATACTGAAAATGAAGTGGACTGATAATATAATAGATGAGGACGTTCTATATAGAGGAAAGGAATATGTAGAAAATGCTGATCAGAAGGCCCACGTTAATGGGACGTGTGGTAACACATCACAGTTTAGAAACCCTGGAAATATGGGAATGCTTCAAGAGTAAAAACTGTAGAGGGATACAGAGATTTAAAGGCATTGGCGCAAGGGTCACAATCGTGGCGTAATGCATGTGTTTTCAATGGTTTATCGCCCATTATGTTACAACACCTCCCCATTCAAACAGCGTAACTTCAGGTGTGCCCCAGGCCAGCAGCAGGTCCGCTGCTTTTTACGATTTACATAAACGATCTGGTTAAAAGGTATTGACAGTGGCGTTAGACTGTTTGGTCGATGATGCTATAAAAAAATGTGTGTGAAATTTTATGGGACTTAACTGCTAAGGTCATCAGTCCCCAAGCTTACACACTACTTAACCAAAATTATCCTAAGGACAAACACACACAAACCAATGTCAGAGGGAGGACTCGAACCTCCGCCGGGACCAGCCGCACAGTCCCAGACTGCAGCGCCCGAGACCGTTCGGCTAATCTCGCGCGGCGATGATGCTATAGTCTACAGGAAATTACACTACTGGCCATTAAAATATCTACACCACGATGATGACGTGCTGCAGACGCGAAATTTAACCGACAGGAAGAAGATGATGTGATATGCAAATGATTAGCTTTTCAGAGCATTCACACAAGGTTGGCGCCGGTGGCGACACCTACAACATGTTAAATGGGACCTGCCTCTGTGTCTACAGCTCGAAGTGGGGTGGTGCAAAGTGGTTCCGCGCACCTTATCAGACTACATGTATAAGGACTTTCACAAATAACGACAGACACACATTCTCAGGAAAAAAATATGCCATGCTAAATTTACTTGTCGATACCTATAAATATGTTCTTTGTAATAATTAAATGTAAATAAAAATACTAAGTAGTCAAGAAACATGAAATTCTCTAAAACTCCGTGCCTATACACGTGGTGTTTTTTAATTACATTACCTCTCAGTTGTCATATAAACTAAATAATATGACCAGTGACGAAAAAAATTGATTATAAGTTAATCTTGAATAGGACTCGAACCGTCGCTTCATACGCGTTCTTGTTATGAAAGCTCGAACGCTAACTACTCTTTCTCTGTTGATCTCGTTTTCTTCTATATTGTTCGTTGTATTTGTATGGGGCTGACGTCCCATGACACCCGTTTAAGTTCTTCGTTGATCCGTTCAGTCAGTTTTCTTTTTTCTTATTACAGAGAGTAATATGCACAGATACATCAATTACATAATATACGCATAAAACTTCTCTCGCGATTTTCTCGGAATTTCCACAGTGGTAAACCTTACTACTCGCACATTATGTGGTTTATTGACCTACTAAACACGTATAACGTTTGAAGTAAATTCCAACATCGCGGCCGGCTGGAGTGGCCGAGCGGCTCTAGGCGCTTCAGTCTGGAACAGCGCGACCGCTACGGTCGCAGGTTCGAATCCTGCCTCGGGCATGGATGTGTGTGATGTCTTTAGGTTAGTTAGGTTTAAGTAGTTCTAAGTTCTAGGGGACTGATGACCTTAGAAGTTAAGTCCCACAGTGCTCAGAGCCATTTTGTGCCAACATCGCGACCTTTCCTTGTCAGTAACAAAGTACATTATGAACATTACTTGATATTAAATGCAAAATTTGTCATGGAGTAAAATGAATCTGCTTGCTGGGACGACACCTGACAATCCCGACTACACACTGTTTGCTCAAGACCGCAGGCCGAGATCTGCTCTGAAATAAAAATGACTTACCTCTTGCTTTTCTTCTTGTGGCGTAAGGTGCAGTGCGCATACAAATAAACTAACGCACATACTAGAAAATTCTTACAACTTTACTAGGAATCATGGAGGTGAGTATTACTCTCAAGAAAATCATTCTTGAGAAATCAAACTCTGATTATTGAGAGGAAGACAGCACTACATAGAAAGCCTCTAAAATTACAAAATTCTCTCATTACATAAATTACAAACATAACTCCCAAATTCTTCAAAATTCTACTCCGTATATGTAAAGAACAAGACAGTATTATAAATGGGATTTCATATCCATAATAAAATATTCCAGGTAGTTTCTCTCTCATTCGAAAACAACAGATTTCCTTCTCTGAAAATATGCTACTATGCCTCAAATAAGAATGACCCAACGCTGTACAAGTGACTCACTTGCAAGTCAATTACAGATAGAACTAAACACAAAGACAAGGATCTTATTCACTAACCATGTAGCGCGCTGATTTATCTTCGTCTCATTACAGTAAAGGTGAATTATTTGCAATATCATGGAACGAATGAGAACCTTACAACATTTACACTGCATCCCTGTTGGTGACCCGTACCACCTACCTGAAACTTCAGCCCAGGCTGCTCCATGCTCCCTGGCACTGTCGACTATATAAATGCTGGAATTTTCCCACACAACTCAAAGTTCGACACAGCGCAAATGGGTGCTGTCATGCCGATAAGGTAACACGGTTCCGATGGTATCAGTTATATTCTGAAATTTTTTTTCCTTCTCAGGGCTGCACTGTTCACCCGCTATTCTGATACATAATTATCACGCTCAGCCACACCACACAAGTAATTGGAAACTGAACTATCTTTGGAGCTGTTACCAAACACCCCCGTAACACATCGCCACGTAACTCCCTATTAGCACTCAAATAAACTTTTCAGTCTCACGCTACACTATATGGTCCTACCAGGGAGCCAAGCTTCCATTACTCTGTATTTGGAATCCCTACACACTCTTTTTAGAAAAAACCGCCAATGATCGAAAGCCATAGAAATAAACGCAGCTGGCTGACAACGATAGGAAGCCTACAGCTTGCTTCTTTTCGTGGCTCCTGCACACTACGATAAACTGGTGCTTAAGAGGAGCAAGTTCGCACAATTTTCATTCTTCATACAGGCAACTTCATCGGTCCACATGTCTTTCAACTTGGGAGGCAATTTTAATTAACTTTGTCCCCCGCTGTTACTACAATATTTCCATTCCTTCTATGATATTATACGGCTTTGTCTTTGATTTTGTCCTGTATTTCAAAACTATTCGCTACTCTTCTGCCATCGTCATTTCTTAATCTATTCTGTCTTGTGCAGAATTCCATGTATCTCATGCACCTCATTTCTCTTCTCGAACTGAAACAGCGATAACTTCGTAAAATTCCTTTTTATTTCTTTTCTCATTTTCCCAGATAAAATTCTTCGGATTTTTCCATATATCGTCTGGTAAATATTCAGTTTTGGATCCACATTATGATCGGTGTTGTAGGTTCTCATACAATAAGGGGAATGGAATGGAGGCACATGTAAAAAAGATTAAAGTTCTACATTTTTCTCTTCGGGGTGAATATTTAACTTATACACAAGTAGTCTTGATTCATTGTGCCCAAATTTTCATATTATATTCTAAACATATATGTATAAGAAAATACATAGATCCTCTCATCCTCTGTTTTTCAATAATAAGCAATCAGTAACCAGCAAATATAATTACATTTAAGTGCACTCATTTGTTTTAATTCCTGTGCTTGCTCTAATCTTTGCGTCCTTGTACAGGGTACAGCAGTGTTAGAGTTGGAAATAACTGTCGATAATAAAATTCTGTCATGCATTTGTAGTCTTTTCGAAATCGTTTAATCAGCACCTGGACAGTCCACATTGAATGATTATCGGATAAAATGGAACATGAAGCGTAAAGGGAGTAAACAAATGGAAAGAGGAAACCAGCATTTTCGGGAATCAATTTGTGTTTTTCCGTCTTGGTAATGATGTTTATTCATCGACAGCAAAGGGAAACTACTCCATCCGTTCGAGCCGAATGTATTACGGTCTGTCAACAGCCTTCGGAGGGATTCGCCGAAATAACGAAACCTCTGTGAAATGGGAACGCTGCCGCGGCGCTGACGTAAATTAGAGAATTCTGCTGCACCACGGCCGTCCTTTATTTTCATACAAATGGCAGCTGTCGAGATTCGAAAAGTGAGACAGCATTCGAAAATTTTCACAGCGAGAGAACGGAGCCGGTATTTGTGTTAGCTGCACGGTATTATCTTTGGTTCCTCGTTTGTTTTTTCCCTTTTTTTAAATTTTATTTTACCAGTTCTTTTCGAAGCATAAAGTCTCTCCACAAATATCAGAGCAAAATCTCATACCGAGAACCCGATCTGGTATTCAACATTTTTCTTTAATTATGGAATATTCCATTGTCGAACCACGAAATACGTCATCAACGCTTTTCATGCACGATACCTTTTGTTTCTTCTAATTATATTCTCGACATGAAAAGCGGAGGGATGCAGAAGAATTTCATTCAGTTCAAACCCTTCTTCGTCCTCACTGAAATATAACCTCATTCCAAACGCAACTCGGTTTTTGATTTCACGTAAAAATCACTTTAAGGGAAGGGACAACATATTTAACAGATTGTTAGAAGCGGGCAAATATGCTTCTATTGAAACATGTGATCTACACCTTTCTGCGACATTTTGAAGCAGTGTCAATGGTGCGGCCTTTAAGTTGTGCTTCATGTTCATACGGGTTTGTCTAGAGGACGGATGGAAGGCGATGCTTTGTGTAATAGCTTTGGGTAAACATATGGATGGAACAGGATTGTGATGGAAAAAGTACAGTTAATGTATATTGTGGGCTCAGCTAGGAATTTACATGGTGGGAATTGAGAGGGTCGAGGGTAACGGATCAGTGACTTTCAGGTAATGGGACACATGAGGTTTTGATTCAACTACCGTAGGCAGAGAATGACAAGAAATTCGTGCATATTTTAGCATCAGTCATAACTTCTTTAAATGTATTTGAGAAATCTGACTTTCACGAAATTTGGGTAAGCAATTCGTTCATGCTTCTATTAACGACTAAACACACAATAAGACATCACAACAACAACGACTTTCCAATTATAATAAAAATATTTTGGAAATTAGAATAAAGATAGATAAGTATTGTACTCACTGACAATGAGGGATCGAAGTAAATGATCGGATTGCTAATTGTATTACAGGGATCATTAACCAGAACATCTCCAAGGCAAACAACAGTGCAGAATTACAACAACATTAAAACCAACGTGCAAACTTCATATAAATAACGCTTGCAACAAACTGGAGTTAAGATTAAGACACTAGATAATACAATCACGAACTTTTTATGTTGTTTTTTTTTATACTGCTGATTTCGCTTTCATTATTGTCACTGACAGCAGCTAAATAGCAAATAATTATCATCAGTACTGGAAGTAACTTTTATTCATTACTCTTATTTTAAAAGAATGTTCATACAGTCTATAAATTATAAAACGTTACTAATAGATTGATGACTTAGACCAGATTGTTAAAATTTAAAAAGCTGTCTCCTCGTGTATCATTTTCAAAACACACAATTCCGGAATTTATCGTGTAGAAACAGTGTAAAATAGAAAAATCTGTCATTT
Source organism: Schistocerca gregaria (assembly GCF_023897955.1). Lineage (NCBI taxonomy): Eukaryota > Metazoa > Arthropoda > Insecta > Orthoptera > Acrididae > Schistocerca > Schistocerca gregaria. The sequence continues at coordinate 342,652,209 of NC_064926.1, read as the reverse complement.
CTTTTATAATGCTATCTAGTTGTGCTCAGCTGATTCCAGGATGATGGAGATGGAATTAGCTCTAATTGTCTGGTAACAGTTTCTTCCGGGGAATAAGGATGGCCATTTTCGCTAAAATTTTCTAACGTTGCGACTTCGTCGACGGTAAACACAGTAGACAGCTAATATTACGTTTGCAAACTATGTTATCTCAAATCAGTACTGACGAAGGACGACAGAATCGCTTTATGCAACAACAAACGATCAAACTGAGTTCCAAATCAAACAAAAAGATGTATGCGTGAAATCAGGGTAGGGGAGGCTTAAGTGATTAGATACGAACTGCTTATCCTGCCGCTGCGCACGTAACTTATTTCTTGTAGCGAGCCAATGGACATCCCCATGGCAGGCTTCAGTCGTGACCTGTGGCAGTCTCGGTTGTAGAAAACTGAACCGCCCTCCGTACAAGTAACATGGCCGTTCCTGTCTGATGTGTCTCATTATCGCTCGAGTGACAGGATGTTAAACCGAAATACATTTCACCCTGTTTAGAGACAGTATGCAAAACTGCATAGGAAAATTGAACCCGCTTTACGTGCAACCTCTTTCGGCCTGTGAGGAAGTGGATTTCACCGTGGTACCAGGATGTAACGGCCGCCCCCGGTAGCTGAGTTGTCCGCGCGACAGAATGTCAGTCCCACGTTCCCGGGTTCGATTCCCGTATGGGTCGGAGATTTTCTCCGATCAGGGACTAGGTGTTGTGTCGTCCTAAACATCATCATTTCATCCCATCGACGCGCAAGTCGCCAAAGTGGCGTCAAATCCATCTACCCGACGGGAGGACCTAGTCAAACGACATATACATTTATCAGGATGTAACACATTCTTCTGTTTGTTTCTGACCATATTTGAGAAACATATGTGTGCTTCTGAATCTGTTTTGTAGCACAAAAGAAATCAAAATATCAACCGATAAGAAAAAGAAAGCTTTCGAACGGAGGAATCACATGTAATTTATCGGGAGACTTAAGGTGCAGTCATTGCTAATGACTGTTACGCTAAAATATGCAGGAAACTTCAGCTCACTATAATATAAAAACGTTTACAGGCTTCTGAAGAAGTAGCATTAAAAATGGCAAGGTTGGATCCATTAACGGAGAAATGGCAAAAGCAGCCAAATCGCAATTCCCCGTGCACATCGGAAGGGGACAGTTTAGTGATTCCGATATCAATCTGATGCTGTTCTCTGCTTTATGGTCAAGCGGAGATATTACGAATCTGCAAATGTTGCAATTCATGGTCGTTAGTCGAGAAACGCATTTGCCACAGAAATTATCGTTCTGATCGCAGGGAGTGTTTTGTAGGATGTTTGCGTATCCAAAAAATACACTTAGTTGACATGAGGTGAAGGCCTAAGGTATCTGAGACAGAGAACTGTCATCCGGAGATTACTGTGCCAAAGCAATGAGCGAAAATGCGACAATTTTCTAAGATTTTGGTGGGTTGATGACATACCTTTTCAAGTACATACATTTTCATAATCGATGTTACTTAGCCGCAAAGCTTGCATTAACGTGCTACATCCTCACGGTAGTACAACATGGACTATCTCAGATTTTATGCACATTTGGGATCGTCGCGCACATAACCGTTAAAAAAAAAGGTAATCTTATTAGAATATCATCTCAAGCAGCGAGTATCTTAGCAGGAAATCCTTTCCAGGTCCGCACACAGTAATTTTGCGCGTTACCTCAAAAAAATTATTTAACTAACAGCTTCTGATAAACACCTTCACTATCTGATCAGAAGTATCCCGGTACCAGCTACTGGACATTAATATGGTACGCGCGCACTCTTCCCCCCTCTATGAAAATTTGAACTATGCTGGAGACATTTTCATTGATGTGTCAGTATGTCTGTATAGGAATGCCAGCCTATTTTTCCTCAGGACCCTAAACCAGACAGTGCAGTGGTATTGGACGTTGCGGTATGCACTGAAGTCGATCTTCTAATTTATCCGAAAGATTTTCCATTGGGTTCAGATCGGGACTCTGGGTAGGACAGACAATTTCAGGAACGTTGTTGATGAAAGACCATTGCCACACAGATGCTGCCTTATGAAAGAGTGTTTGGTCATGCTTATACACTAAGCGTCTCAGACCTGTCTCTGTACCGTGCGCAGTGCACAATGCTGTAACACGTGTTCGTATGCTTCGCATTTAACGTCTACTAAATGCAGTGAGGGGAATCACACCCCAACCATTAGAAACACTCCCTTACCGTCTGCTCCGAACTTCACTTCCAATTAAAATTCTCGTGGCATTCGCCAAACCAAACTCACCCATTTTATTGCCAAAGGGTATAGATGATTCATCATTTCAAATAACTCGTTTCCAGTCATCCTATGGTGTCGCTCTTTACACCACCTCAAATTTAGCTTAGCACTGACCACAGGACTGTTGCTGTGCTATTACACCCTATTTTTTTTTTTTAAACGTCTTACCCAGAGTCATTTTGGTAGCTGGACTACTGGTAGCACTTTGCAAACTTATGAATGATTCCTTGCGCTGATTTCATTTTGACAACCAACCTCCACAGTGCTCGATAGTTCCTGTCTGTTAATACAAGAATTTTAGCTGGTCTAGGGTTCGTTATGGTTGGTCCTTCGCGTTTAAACTTCACAAAAGTGGTTCAAATGGCTCTGAGCACTATAGGACTTAACATCTGAGGTCATCAGTCCCCTAGAACTTAGAACTACTTAAATCTAACTAACCTAAGGGCATCACACACATCCATGCCCGAGGCAGGACTCGAACCTGCGACCGTAGCGGTCACGCGATTCCAGACTGTAGCTCCTAGAACCGCTCGGCCACTTCGGCCGGCTAAACTTCACAGTCATGTCACCAAAATACTTACTGTGCAGTTTGTGAAGTGTTGAAATGTCCCCGACGCGTTGCGAAAAATGAAGAAAGCCGCAGGACAGTTGCTTAATTCAGAGTCTTTTATTGGGTAACTACTGGTTCCTATTACCTGTCGCGCTGCATGCGGATATACTGTTATGGAATTTTTGTACCTTTTATTTTTTTTAACGGACCCCTTGGTACCATGACAACATTAGACTGGAGATGACCTCAGATGATTAAGTGATTTTATTTTTTACGTCGGATGATGGAACTATAACTGTTCCGAAACCAGTCGCGCATAGAATACAAAACCCTCGCATTAAGCAACTATCCTGAGGTTTTCTTCATTTTTCACAATGAACCTGTACAGCTGCGACTGCCCCGTAAGAATAACTCTTTGGGTACCTGATGCGTTTGTTACTCACGTGAAATCCAGTGATTTATCATTGTTCAAAAGTATTTTGTTCTTCTCACAGAAACATTCTGCTGTTACAGCTTTTCTGCTGACAAGACTATGTTCCCCGCCTCCTAATACACTTTCGTGTTCACCTCTGGTCACATCTAATGGTCAGTTCAGCTGCGAATGCCCCGTAAGAATAACTCTTTGGGTACCTGATGCGTTTGTTACTCACGTGAAATCCAGTGATTTATCATTGTTCAAAAGTATTTTGTTCTTCTCACAGAAACATTCTGCTGTTACAGCTTTTCTGCTGACAAGACGATGTTCCCCGCCTCCTAATACACTTTCGTGTTCACCTCTGGTCACATCTAATGGTCAGTTCAGCGTTTCATAGAGGTGCCCAGATACTTTTGATCAGCTTGCGTAAATGTCGCACGAACTCTCCTAAATACGTCGGTTAGTTATCACTCAAATAACATTTTTATTCATACAGTCGTCCAACCATACATCCTTCCTTTTGACGTTCGTTTCTGTGCACTACTACACCATCTACTGTACACAGACTAGCGCAATGCCGCGAAACGGCGTAAAGGAGGCGCTGATAAGCTCTCGAGGAAGACGGAGCTTATCGCTCCCTCCGCCTCTGGAGAGCCTTTTTCCCAGCTGTCCACGAGCCTCAGTGCCGTTTGGGATCCGCGTGCGGTGTGTGCTGGACTCACTGGGTGTGGAGTCTGTACGACCCCAAATCCACGGTTTTAGCAGTCTGCCGCCCTGGTTACCGAAGAGGCCCAAAGTGATTTTAGATTTGGTGCAGTACAGGAGAGATAGCACTCCTGCTTCAGTTTTTAATGCGATGATTTCTGATATTTTAAACTGAACACTACGACTATGTCGCTATTTTTACGGATGGATCGAAACAGGGGGATTCTGTGGTTCAAAATGTGTGTGAAATCTTATGGGACTTAACTGCTAACGTCATCAGTCCCTAAGCTTACACACTAGTTAATCTAAATTATCCTAAGGACAAACACACACACCCATGCCCGAGGGAGGACTCGAACATTCGCCGGTATCAGCCGCACAGTGCCTGGCTGCAGCTCCTGAGACCGCTCGGCTACTCGCGGGCGGCAGGGATTCTGCTGGTTGCTGTGTTGTTTTCCCGAATCGTGTCCTCACGGTCCGAGTGCCTCAAGACTATAATGTCTTTAATGCAGTATTGTATGCAGTCTTGTGGGCACTGGAGAAGATGAGACTTTCTTCAAGTGCTGGATCTCTTGTATCTTCCTATTCGGTGATTGTCCTTCACTCTCTGAATCGTTTGTACACAGAAGATAAAGCAGTGCAGACTATCCAGGATAGCTTCTTCCACCTACACTGGCTGGGAAAGGAGGTTTCTTTGTGCTGGGTACCATGGCATCTGGGAATTGTGGAAAATGAAAGGGCGGATCTAGCAGCCGAGGAGACGTAGCTGGTGAGGCTTGCGCGGCTCGAGTTCATGCAGTTTATTGCTCGTCGTCTTGTTTTTTTGGTTCTGTCGCCTCGTTTTTCATTTAATCCTATTTACTGGCGTCACTAGGTTGCTGGTTTGCATGCCTGTGAGTGGCAGCAGCAGCGCTTATTGATATGTGCACTGTCGTACCACCTCTGGAGCGACTGCTGGTATTTCCGGGTCGTCGTGTGTCTTAGAGTTCAGTCCGGGACGGAGCGTCACTTAGGTGCGGACAGCCAGTACTTGCCGACCGCTGGCCACACACACATGAACTGTCCAACGGAAGGAGATTAGAGCGGGAACGACCGCTGGCTGGTCGTTCGGTTGGTCGCCTCATTCGGCGACGTGTATGTGATCTTTTGACCTTTTTTGGGCCTCGAAAGTTGGTCATCTTGCCGGACGTGGGTTGTCGCCGATGGGCAAGAGTTACCTCTGCATGGGTGGGTCCGAGCCAGTGTGCCCGGGTCGCCGTGTCTCCGAGTTCTGAACGGACATGAAGTTGAGTCGGTTTGCAGCTGCAGTGAGCTCCGGACAGCCAAGACTCGCCCGACCGTTGGCGACACACATAACTTGAGTGGGGACGACGTTGGTTGGTCGTTCGGTCGGTCGTCTCATGGGACGACGTGTATTTGCTCGCCTACCACTTATGGAAACTCTCTGTGTGTGACTTGTCATTTCTCCTTGTTGTCCCACGGTGATTGTCGGAGCTCTTGGTGCAAGTGTTAACGTGGAACTGCGAGTAGCTTCTGTGATTTCCGCTGAGCAGATGAATGCTGTCTGCGTACTGGAGTAGCCAGTCGGTCGGTTGCGACAGAGGGGATCTTCACCTCAGCTGATATTTTTGGCTGTCGTGCAGCTGGTCAGGTGGAAGGGAATTGATTAGGTTGTTGGTTGATTCGTCAGTCGTCGCTAGGTCGTGCTGCCACCCGATTATTTAGTGTTACGCCTGGCTGCCTGTCTCACCTAAACTGTTGTTGGAGTCTCCTCCCCAGGCCGACCCTTGGAACACTTCTGAACACCACTGTTCTGTTGTTTGTGATTGTGATTTTCGTTTGTCGCAAGCTCTGTGCCAGGCCTTCAGCCGTGTATTAATTTTGTCTGTTCTGTGTTCAGTATATGGCATTCAGCCGAATCTTATGTGAAGTATTTTAAAAGTAGGCCTTCAGCCGTGTTTTATTTAAAATTCTTGTTTGCTCTGTATTTAGGCCTTCAGCCGCGTTTGTTTTAAAATTTGTGGCTTTCAGTCGTAATGTGTAAATTCCTGCTTCCCATTAATTGTCTTGAATTCTTAAAATGGTCTTCAGCCGTACTGTGCAAATGCATATCTTGAGGTTGTTTTTATGAGTTTGAATAATTGTCTGGGACTTCAGCCGTTAAGATATTTCAAGCTCTCTTACTATATTTTTCAGTTGTATTGTGTAAATGCCTGTCTTTAAAGGCTGCTTTTTATTATGCTGAAATGTTATTGGGCTTACAGCCGAGGAATTAATTCAAATTTTCCTTAGTATGGCTTTTAGCCGAAATTGGTAAATGATTGCCTTTTAAAGAATTTCCTTTGTTGATCTGAAATATTATTCGGGCCTTTAGCCGAGAAGATATTTTAATTTGACTTAAGTAAGGCCTTCAGCCGTTTATCTAAATTTTTGCCTTTTAAAAGGAATTCTTAACCCTTATCATTGACAACATACTTCGCCCCTCAGCCATGAATTGATCCTTGTTGTTTTAAAGAGAAAACTGTGCATTGTGTTTTCGAGGGATAAAGTTCTGTATTCTTGTGTAACACAGTAACTAGTTTTGGCCCCTTTCCACAACCTGATCCGCTCTCTCCTGCGAAACCGGATTCCACCTTGATCCCTACGTATTTCAGCGTGCCATTCACCTGCGTGCTTTGACTTGGCTTTTGAACTCCTAAGTCTTGTGTCGGTGGGAGGACGAGTCGCTGGAAGTAATCGGCAATAAGCTCCGTGTCGTAAAACTCACAACTAGGCCTCGGCGTACCTCCTCCCAGCCACGTCGACGGCACGAGGACCAACACTCGCCTTCGCATAGGCCACAGTCCTATGACGCATGCCTTCTTGTTTTGGAAAGAGGACATTACAAGGTGTGGAACTTGTGGTGTATAGATCACTGTGCGCCTAATTTTATTAGACTACATTTTATTTTCTGACCAGCCTGACGCTGCTGATTTGCCGCCGGATCTGCAGTCTATTTTGGGTAATCATAAAACGAATGTGGTTGTAGTTTTAAAGTTCTGTCAATTCAGAATGAGATTTTCACTCTACAGCGGAGTGTGCGCTGATATGAAACTTCTTGGCAGATTAAAACTGTGTGCCGGACTGAGACTCGAACTCGCGACCTTTGCCTTTCGCGGGCAAGTGCTCTACCAGCTGAGCTACCCCAAGGCGTGAGTCGGGCTTGGGTAGGTCATATGGTAGAGCACTTGCCCGCGAAAGGCAAAGGTCCCGAGTTCGAGTCTCGGTCCGGCACACCGTTTTAATCGGCCAGGAAGTTTCGTTTTGTCAATTGCCCAACGTTTTTACCAAGATTTTAGGGAGACGGTTTTAATATGTTCACTGGTGACTGACTCGCCCATGTTTTACGTAAGTGGTTGGGTAGTAAAATTTCCTGTGCGTTCCTTATAGCTCCTTTGTCGTTTTGCTTGTGTTTTAGTCTCCTGTATAGCATCTTTTATTCTTTCCCGTTGTCTTAACGTGCATGGTTACTTTTTACTGCTTTTCTCTGCATTCGTTACTTTACTGATAACCTCGCCATTGAGTGCCTGTAAGCGCACACTCTCCCTGTCAACGCTGACTTAACCAGCCGCCCATTGCTGTCGGCCCCAGATCGGTCGCAGACTTCGAGAGCATCAGTACTGAGTAATATGAGGACGATACTCATCCTGCGTTCTGCGATGAGTAATAGTGTGTAAAAATAATTTCATTGAGGAGGCACAGGCAGCACAGCGAGCCACCTCATAACGAGAAGTTACATTTATTTCCTTTTTAGTAGCCGGCCCTTGTGGCCGAGCGGCTCTAGGCGCTTCAGTCTGGAACCGTGCTACCGCTACGGTCGCAGGTTCGAATCTGGCTAGGGCATGGATGTGTGTGGTGTCCTAAGGTTAGTTAGGTTTAAGTAGTTCTACGTTCTAAGGGACTGATGACCTGAGCAGTTAAGTCCCATAGTGCTCAGAGCCTTTTGAACCAACCTCTTTAGTAGTAAAGTGTTGTGTACAGAACAGTTTGGATTCCTACCAGCAGCCATCGCAACTTCTCTCCTTCCTTGTTTGTGTCGGTGCTGACTCCCACAGTAGCCGACACAACAGTTTCTGCGCCAGGTTTTCTATTCATTTTGCCGTATACAAAGTATGTACCGTAAACACGGACACACAGTGTATTATGAAACCGTTTGTCTCAGGAGCAGTACTGCAATTACAATCAGTCTTAAGAGTAAATTTCGAGAGAGATACACGTTATTAGTTTGGTATGGTTGGAAGATCGTCTTACAACACTGATGTCGATAACGCCCATCTGTAACATAGAGTAATGTCTCGCTGCTATCTGGAACGACGAATGGGGGGCGCTCCTGGGGACACGCCTTCTCTGTCAGCACCGCACTGGCATCGCACTGAGATCAATATAGAACCAAGCTCTGGCCCAATTTGCGACCTCTTATGAAGCAATCAACATAGTTTCATTAGGACACCAATGTTATTCAAGTCTGTACATTTATAAATGTTGAATTCGTACTGCAAAAGAAGAGTGTAAAATTGTGTGCATGATATGGTGTTTTACTGTTAAAACACGGTTGTAAGTATTCGGCTCATACCTGTGGCAGCGGAATGTGTAAAGTTCAGGAAATCTTTTATCAGTCTTGCAATAAGGTGAATTTATGTTTCATGTGTTGTAATCCGATCAGTCATAGGCCCACAGTTACCACAAGACGATTGCAGTTTCGGCAAGCCATAACAAGGATCTAAAAATACTTCATGCACTCTCACGTGGGCAGCAAGTAAATTAGCGGGAATAAGATTACGAGAGGGTGAAAGGTGAGTTGCAAATCACATCGATAACCCACCATTTTCACCGGACGACTTTACTATTAAAAAGAAAAAACTATGTTTCTGTCTTCGAGAGTCGCGCCATCAGTCCCAGGAAAGTATTACGATTTAAGGTTTTTGCGGCTGAATATTTCTTTACTGAGTTGATATTTGACTTCTTGTAAGCAGAGTGTATTATGTGGACATAGGAGACGTAGCACAGTGCTTTTCTTCCACAAAAACTAGCAGAGAGAAAGTTCAGAGACAGCCGTTTCGGATGACCGTATTTCACACATTGCAAGCGTATTTCGCGCTCATTGCAGTCACTTCTTTTGATCAGTCACGTGTGGCCTGTTTCTGCTAGCCCAAGGGATCGTTGCCGTAACACAGCATTTGCAGGACTGAGGTTTGAGAGAGATAAGGGATTTGATCAGTTGAACCAAGGGCAATGCATCACAAGATGTTATGTCCCTGGTTTCACCACATCTGCTCTCTTCTACTTCGTGTGTGTTCGTCGACCGGGGCAGACCGTCTTCTGTTTTGTTACTCTACGTCTACATACACTTCCCCGAAGCCACCGTATGGAGTATGGCAGAGGTTACTGCTATATGCCATTGCTAGTCATTTCCTTTCCTATTATACTCAGAGCCTTGCATTCAGGTTCAGTTAATTGGGAACTATTTCTTACGGTTTTCGTGAGTGTTTATGTGCAAATCTCACGTGCAGACTATCGTCTCTTTCTTCACATTTGTTTGATTCAGAACAGGTTGTGATCTTCGGCAAAATTTGGCAGCTTCAGCACTGGAAGGTTTTGTGATTTCTTTCTTGCATTTAAATCTTGTGGATTCATTAAGGTTTACCTTTCTCTAATATTAGCAACTCCAAGTAGGTGTATTCACATCCCTAATGGAATTCTCTACTGACGTTGTGTAATATCCTTCTTACTTAGCTCGTACTTATATTCATCATTTCCTTGCACTCTTGTTCCGCCGGCCGGTGTGGTCGTGCAGTTCTAGGCGCTTCAGTCTGGAACCGAGTGACCGCAGGTTCGAATCCTGCCTCTGGCGTGGATGTGTGTGATGTCCGTAGGTTAGTTAGGTTTGAGTAGTTCTAAGTTGTAGGGGACTGATGGCCACAGATGTTAATTCCCATAGTGCTCAGCGCCATTTGAACCAACTCTTGTTCCTTGTTAAGTTTTTATACGATAGATGGCTTTCAGCAAACAAGTCAACACTGATGCCGCTTTTACGATGTATTACAGAGTTGGTGCTACGCGATCGCTAAGCACTTCACCACATAGCCTAAATGATATTGGTTACCAGGCAAAGAAGGTAACAGTTGGCAAAGACCTTTATCCCTGCACGAACGGGACCTGTAAGGTGCAACGCATAAACTAGCGTGTGTTCTGTGTGCAATTACGTTACTCCTGGGTATCCTACATTCCCACTTACATGAAATCCCTTCCGCCCATCGTAAAGAATAAGGTTATTCAAAGAAAAACATTTTATGGGCGTAAAATTCTGGGCATAAAATATGTTCATCACTTTGCATGAACACTTTCAAGTCCATAAGTTAAGTGAGCTCTTCCTTTAATACAAAAAGATATCAACATATTTACAATAAAAATTCGAATCGGCAATTCTGGAGTGAGCGGCAAGGTCACTGCTAATCAATTTAACAGATATTCGGAAAGGTACCGGATTGTTATAATTAAATTGTACCTACTCACAGAGATCCAGTGGACTGTAATTATCGCGTGGTAGTAAAACTTGGTAGGTATTATAGTGCTTTTATTCGGAATCGATTTACACGGAAAAAAATTTTGTCCCCATTCTGGCCACCAGGTGCAAATATGGTAAATTGAATCTGGGGACGACGTATGCAATGTTTCCATACTAAATAGTTTAGGAATGGGACCCGAGCAGAAAACGTCAAACAAGGGAATTGTCATAAATCGCCGTTTACACATTTTGTTCAGTATGAACACCGGTTACGTCGACGATATGCTGTACAGCACCAGTTTAGCAAAAAATGTTGAAATGCGTGTGAAATCTTTTGGGACTTAACTCCTATGTTCATCAGTCCCGAAGCCTACACACTACTTAACATAAATTATCCTAAGGACAAATACACACAACCATGCACCTGGTGGCTAAAATTGCAACTATTTTTTTCCTACGTAAATCGTTTCCACATTAACTCATTAGAATATCTGCCAAATTTATCGGTCATACGATAATTACAGTCCACACTGGACCTCTGTGATTAGTTGCACTTTAATTATAACCAGCCGGTAGCTTTCTAGAACAGAGTCGAGCGACTTAACTTATTTCCACCACATGCGACGTAACTTATTTCCGCCACACAACCTGCATATATATCCTATAGCGAATGCACGTGAGTTTTCCCACTTCTCAGGTTTAATCATTCGCAGGATGGGCCTACTCTTCCTGTTGGAGAACGACGCCCTGAACAAAAAATTCCCAGTACCAGCCCACGTAGGTTACTAGAAGAAAACGGCCAAAACAACAGGTAGCGTCGCGTCCTTTCACAATTAACACCGTGTTCCCAGCGCTGTAAAAACTGCGCCACACCGTCAGAATAGAGAAAAGTGAGGATCCGTCGCGTGTCGTGAGATGCCCATCACGTGGTCACAGAATGGTGGTGGTCCCTGTTCCCTACACCTGCGTGACAGGACTTCCAGGCTACCAGAAGCAGGCAGGAGAGGGAACACGTGTTGTGATGCAGCGCAATGGTCCTGCTTCCTGGGTCCCGGGCGGCAAAGAGGCGCGTGGCATAGCGATGATTACCCAATCCGTTCACACGCTTGTATGACGCAGTTCGTACGTGGATAGAACAGAAATAGTTAGTAAAAACCAGAATGAACAGAAAGATATCATTAATCGGAGCGAAGCACGTCTTTATTAACTACTCTCAATGTTGTATGCATCTTCTAATTTTTGGATATTTGGTATACGTAATATTTGTATATTATTTCACAGAATGAAAAAGCGAAACACTGTGAAATTTAAAATGTGGCACTCAATATGTTAAGCATTTATACTGCATACATCCTTGTCAACACGTGTCCCTTGACACGAAGGTAGCGGTTTCGAATTATATTGGTAGAAAAAAATCTGTTACAGTTTAGACAGTAAGGAAAGAAAGGTGAATGCTTTAACTTCCAACCGAGAGTGTTCAGTTAAATCTTTAGTAACGTTAAGTTAGGTTTAGGCGGCTCTCTTATTTTGTTAGACAGCTGCCAACAACCTGCTGTGGTCGCGGTCTTCAGAGGGAAGAATGGTTTGTTGCAGTTCTCCACGGTAGTCTGTCCCGTGCAAGCCTCTTCATCTTTGCATAACTACATCGACTGGAATATGTTGCTGCAGTTGCGCCCTGCTCTCTCTCTGTAATTATTACCTTCCTCCATATCTATCTCCATCACCGAATTGAACATCCCTTTATATCTCAGGATAAGTCATGTATCTTACCATTCGATCCTTTCTTTTAGTTAAGTTGCGCCATAAATTTATTTTCTACTCACTTCGATACAGTTAGTTATCCTAACAACTCTTCTAATCTTCAGCAATCTTTTGCAGCACCAAATTTCAAAAGTTTCTGTTCTCATCATATTTGAACTGTTAACCACCCACGTTTCATTTCCTCACAACTTTACAGTCCAGGCAAATATCTTTAGAAAACACATCCTCACATTTAAATTTATGTTTGATGTTAACAAATTCCTGGTTTTGAGAATTGTTTTTCTCGATATTGTCAGTCTGCAAATTACATCCACTCTACCTCGTCTATTGCCACTTATTTTGCTGCTATAACAGCGAAAGGAATTTACCACTGTTGCTGTCTAATCGCCTAGTCTAATGTTCTTATCACCAGGTGATTTAAATAGACTACATTCCATCACCCATTTTATACGTTTCTTCATGTTCATGTTTTATCGAAAAGAACTCCATCATCATTTAACCATGCAGCAGAGTTGCATGCCCTCGGGAAAAATTACGGCCTTAGTTTCCCCTTGCTTTTGGCTGTTCGCAGTATCTGCACGGCAAAGCGTTTTTGGTTGATGTTACAAGGTCAGATCATTCAGTCATCAAGACTGATTCCCTTGCAAGTATCGAAAAGCTGCTGCCCCTTTTCGTGAACCACATGTTTGTCTGGCCTCTCTACAGGTATCCCTCCACTGTAGTAGCACCTAATGTGAGTCTATCTGTATAGCTGAGGCACGCAAGCCACCCTACCGACAGCATGTAGCAGGGATGTAGTACAGGGAGTGAAAGCTTATTTAGAAAGTTATACAGAAACCAGACGGCACTAATAAGAGTCTAAAGCATGAAAGGGAAGCAGTAGCCGATCCCAGATGTTACTCAATCTGTGAATTGAACAAACATTAAAGGAAACTAAAGAAAAATTTGCAAAATGTGGAGTAGTAATTAAAGCTAAGAGAGAAGAAATATAAACTTTGAAGTGCATCTTCTTATTTTCGCGGCGCAAATACTGATCCATAAAATTTCGGGCGTGCAGCAGCATAAATTTGCTGCGGCTGCGGCTGCATGCCCAAAATTTTATGGATCAAAAACTTTGAAGTTTGCCGATGACATTGTAACTCTGTCGAGACAGAAAAGGACTTGTAATAACAGCTGAAAGAAATGGACAGTGTCTTGGAAGGAGGATATAGGATGAACATCCACAAAAGCAAAACAAAGGTAACTGAATGTAGTCGAATTAAACCAGGTCACACTCAGGGAATTAGATTAGAAAACGAGACGCTCAGAGTAGTAAATGGGCTTTGTTATTTTGGCAGCAAATTGCCTGAGGATGGCCGAAGTAGGAGGATGTAAAAGGTAGATTGGTACAGGCTCAAAAATGGTTTAAATGGCTGTGAGCACTATGGGACTTAACATTTATGGTCATCAGTCCCCTAGAACTTAGAACTACTTAAACCTAACTAACCTAAGGACATAACACAACACCCAGCCATCACGAGGCAGAGAAAATCCCTGACCCCGCCGGAATCGAACCCGGGAACCCGGGCGTGGGAAGCGAGAACGCTAGCGCACGACCACGGGATGCGGGCTGGCACAGGCAAGAAAAGATTTTCTGAAGAAGAGAAATTAATTAACATTAAATATAGATTTAAGTGTTAGGTAGACTTTTGTGAAAGTACTTGTCTGGAGTGTATGGAAGTAAAGCATGGACGATAAAGAGTTTGGAAAAAAAGAGAATAAATGTTTTGAAAAATAGTGGTACAGAAGAATGTAGGAGATTAGATAAGTAGATTGAGCGGGCACTGAACAGAACTCGGGAGGCAAGAAATTTGTAACACTACTTGAGCAAAAGAATGGATCGGTTGATAGGACACATTCTGAGACGTCAAGGGGTCACCAGTTTAGTATTGGAGGGAGGTGTGAGGGGTAAAAATCGTAGAGGATGGCCAAGAGATAAATATAGTAAACACATTCAGAAGGATGTAGGTTACAGTACTTATTCGGAGATGAAGAGGCTCACACAGGATAGAGTAGCATGGAGAGCTGTATCAAACCAGTCTTCGGACTGAAGACCACAAAAACAACATGTTCATGTAAGCAGTGTTCATTTGAAAAGGTACGAAACGTCGTAACTACCAAGAGGTTGCAATTTGCATACGCCACTTTGACATAACGTAATGCGACGTATAGGACCCCGAATGTAGCGCCGTCACCTCTCCCTAAGAGACTCAAAATTGTGCTCTCAGTAGGCAAAGTGATGTTTGCCGTCGTTTTCGAGGTCCGAGAGTCGATACTCATCGAATTCCTCGAGCATGGACAAACCATTAACAGTGATGTGTAACTTTAGGCACTCCATAGCCTACCGACGCCCATCAACAGCAATTGGCCTGGGTCGCATTTAAAGGGGGTGATTCTGCTCCTCGACGACGTGCGTCCACACGTTTCCAAGGACACACACAATGTAATGTCCACGTTCAAGTGGGAGCAGCTTGCGCATCCGCCCAACAGCTGGGATATGTCGCCATGCGACTTCCAAGACTTTCGTCGTCTAACGAAATACCTCAAAAGGAAGCACTTCATCTCAGACGACGTACTAAAGGACACAGTGAAAGAGTGGTTCCTGTCACGTGTACAAGGATCCTGGGAACACCGAATCCTTCAAATCGCGATACAATGAGATAGTGGGATAGTTGTGCTCAGCCTCCAGTGATTACTTTAGAATAAAGTCTTCAAATAAACCGCAACATTGTTTCGAACCTTTTCTTTTGAACAGCCCTCATGTAATAAGCTCTGTTCAAGGTATCTCCATTCCGTTCTCCTGCTCCTCCAAATCCAGTATTATCTCTGGTTGAATCATAATGTCACTGGTAAATCTCAAAGTTATTATTCGATCTTCCTCTCTCAATCACTCCTCAGCTACTGTTAACCTTCCATGTTCTTTGACTCTTACAACTACAGTGTGGATTCATTACAAATAGAGATGAACTTTCACTCCACTTATTTTATCCCTGCTTTCTCCATAATCTTAAAAAAATGTATTCCAGACAACATTGTTAAAAGAACCCTATTTCTGTCATGTTCAAAGGAACGTTTTCAGTACACTTTCTTCACAATTTTATCACATGCTTTAACTTGGAACAGAAATAATATTGATACAAAATTTACATTTTCGAGGTAAATATTTCTACGTGTCCTTAGGATGAAAATCTTTCATACGAGGCATCTGAGCGCAACACACCGAATTGTCAACTTTCAGCGGAGGTTGACTGTATCTTTTCGCACAAAAAACTAAAAAATTTCGGAATGAAAATTATTCTTTAGAATAGCAGTTGTAGTAAGGAAATTTAATTATTAGCTTTTATTGTTAACTTCGCTACGTGTTAGATATTTAACATAACGACTGCTTTATGTAGACTTCTTTCTCCCTCCTTTTCTGTGATTTATCCTAACGGTCTAATGTTTGGCGCAAGTGTGCACAACTTGAACTATAACTCCGTCTACAAATGTCGACAGTATGATGTGTGTACATCGTTGCATTACCCTGCGTTTTGTATTCTAAGTTTGGTGATTGCGTATTGCAGGTATTTCCACAGAAACAGGGTTAATCGGGGTAACAAGTAGAATAAAACATAACTGGCCAACGGAGACCATGGATCCCTCACCTCGAAAACTCAGAAAATTTTCACGAACATCCTCCAAATTTTTAGTGGTGAAATTCATATTCATTCTGTATAAGATGAATAAGATGAGCAGTTAGCATATAATACCACGATCATGCTCATCATGTTCCTTTTCTAAAAGGCAACATGCTGTATATCATCATTCCATTGACATAAATGAATGAAAATAAGCAAATTATCTAGATTAGTGAAATGTACTTATTTGAATATTACAGTGCTAAGGAGTTTAGTATTTGGTGACCCTAATTGTTTAAAAAAACTGCAAATTTTTTTTCAAATTATCCTTAGTATAGCCATCGATAATTAGGATGGTAGCTTATCAATTACAAATCATTCGTCACCTTCAACACCTGCTTCTGAACATAAACATCCTACTTCCTTTTCATGAATCACGGTGCTCAGCTACACGCATATGAACTTACGACTTGGTCACGCATACCTTCCAGTTTGCCAATATTCAAGATCTGTGGAAAGAGTGTAGGGCAATAACGCCCAAATAGCTTGCCGCATAACCTGAACACTGCGAGTACTTTTCCTTGCTACTGTACATACTCTCTCTGAAACTTATTAGTTACTTCATCAGTCCGTCTTTAGCACCTAATAAGAGTTTTTTATAGCTGAGTTTTTTCTTTCATAGTCGATTTCAGTCGATTCGTTCTTGAACAGTTCCCTTTTCGGTTATTCTTGCGTGGTTTGACAATACCATTTCCGTAGGCTTTCAGTCCAGACACGCCAGCAAGAGCAAAGGAATGCCTCTAACATCGTTCCGTTGGCGAGAATGACGAAATACGTTAAATATTTTCGACGCCGGGTACTTCCATTTTCCCACTACAGTCTTGTGGTAGTTATCTATCTGATCAATCCTGAGTCTCCCTGGACATTTAAAACGCTTTGGTATAATTGTGATATTTATGACTTTCGTAGTATCACCAATGGCTCCGGTAATTACTCACTTATGCGATCTACGGCCGTCTAAAAATGGCCGGGTCTCGAGGATTTTCCACGTCAACATTTGTTTTAGTTATCTCAACAGCCTCTTCTAGGTTTTCCTGCATTGCTTTCTGACGAACGTCTGTCATAGGAGTCAGCTCACAAACCGTAATTTCATGTTGTAATTCCCTGGTGGAAATATGTATTACACCACTAAACCTGTCACAGTGTATATTTTTCCCGGTAATCGAATATCTGGGTTTATTTCCCTTGGTTGTTAATTCCCAAATGGGACACTCCAGATACTTTGGTGCTTGGAATGACCAATTCTATTGTTAAGTCCCTTGCATCTCTTAATCTACTCATATTAGCATACTCTGCATCCAGGCAGTTTTCTCAATTCCTGCCGACAGCAAACTGCTCATTTATGACAACGTTCGCAGAATTTTTTATACTCTGTATCAGAATTTACGAATAGGTGTGAAGTTTCTTTGCATACGATGTTGGATTCACCGCCTAACATAAACGTCATTATTTCTACTAACATTGTTGGCATTATTATTATTCTGTTATTTATCTTCATGGAGGTTATAGGCTACATACTCTTGCTTACCGAATCGTGGCATGTTTGGACTGAGCTAACGACACAATGCACAAAGCAATAACAAAGATATTACTTTTTTCCTTGAGGCTCATTGTCTGAATCGGTTACAGCTGCCTTTAGTATTGTGCCGTGTGCCGAGGTTGACACTATCAGGAGTAAATCGCAGGCTGGCTATACTTCCTGGTGCCTTGTGGCATGCTCTCTCTGCTTGTGGAAATGTTTATGACGCTGCAGGCACACTCGGAATTGCTCAGCCGGTGTACATAGCCACAAGGAAAGGCGGTTACATCTTCACTCTGGAGGAGGAGGCTCGCCGTATGTTACGAATGCGGTTTGTTTTCGGGCCGGTCACACACACTGAGCGGTAACGCCCCTGCTGTACTGTTGGTTCAGGAGGCAGTTAGGACTGAACTTAAGGCAATGATCATAGTGTGTCAAACCGAGTGGGATACATGGAATGAATCCCGCCCGTGATGCGTATATTCATTAGATAAAAAACGGTACTGTGATTTGGTGCGGCTAGAGATGGTCAAAACCGCTCTTTTCAGACATCGAATGAGAACTCGTCACTCTTTGAAATGGACTAGTTCTGTTTCATGACTCAGCACTCACTTACAAAACAGGTAAAAGGAATGTGCGTTGGCTTTCTAATTCAGGTCACTAAACCTATAATTTTATCTGATTTAGCCCTGTTTTGAAAGAACGTAAAAAGAAAAGTAATAACTTTGTGTTACGGCTCTAGTAATTTTGAGCCCCTAGTAATTTTGAGATATGAAAGTTTGAAATATCGTCCGCCTTAAAAATTATACTTATTACAACAGAATCTTAAATATTTCTAGCAAGTGGAAAAATTTTAAGTTTAAAGACTTATTCTTGTTTCATTTTGATACTTCTTTTGGAAAAAAATACTGTTTAAGAATTATACTGTAATCTGCAGTCGCCATTTGCAGCCAGTATTTTCCATATATGTCCCCAAAAAGGAACAAAATAATCAGCATTGTCATTTATAAATTCAGTCTGACACATTTTTATCGATGTGAGCGTGTTTCTTTTCTCAGTGCATATTTCTCCTGCTTTTGAAAATATTTGTTCACAGGGCACCTATGATGCTGTGATACATAACACTTTTAGAATCAATTGGTACAGCGTTGGAGACATCAGTTTTCTTGTTTCCCACCAGTTTAAGGGATCGATGTTTCCAGGCAAATATCCCTCCGCTACAACTGCCCGCACTTTCTGGTTGAAGAAGTCTCACTCATTACTGTGGTAACTGGTTGAGAAATTAGTTGTTTTTTTTTTCTTGTTGAACAAGGAATTCTGAAATACTCTGTCTCCTGAAAATGCTTGGCTATTGAAAGGGGGTCCGTTAATGTTTGGTCACCAACCAATTCATTCCTGGTGATAACTCGAAACCACTGTGATAAATTATAAACCAATGACTATTCTTGAGGACATTCTTTATTTTTCTCGTTAAAAGATTTCAGTTGACATTAATTGTAGCAAGATTTTTATTTTTGAATGTGTATCTGTTTTCTCCGAAGACACCTCTTTGGTTATCTCATCGAACTATTTCAAAATATGTAAGGCCGATTGCATTATATCCCAGTCTGTATCTTTTAGGTTTAAGGAGAGCAATTTTCCATCTGAAATTGCGAGGCAAGAAATTATGGAATCTTCATTTAACATAAATCTTTGCAACATTTCATAAGTAGAGTTCCATCTGGTTGGGACATCTTGTTTCAGTATCAGTGAGTCATTTTTTATTTACTTATTGTTTTTCTGTTTACGTTTCGGCAAATTTGCTTAAAGCAAAGGGTCTCTCCTTAAGAAAAAAAAAATATTCCTTTGACCTCTTCAACGATTTTCTGCAAGGACTTCTGAACTGCGTGTTGCATGGTGAGGTTTAAAGAACGTGCAAAAGGTGGGATATGTGGAAGTTTGAGGAGCATGGCAGTTAATTTCATATCTGACGCAGTATATGTTATTGTGGAGGTGATTTTAAACTCGATATTCTATTTGGCAATAATGGACTTCAGCCAGTTTGAGATGTTTCTGCAGTGCAGTTATTGTGAGCGCTGTAAAAGGTATGACTTTAGTTCACTCTTCTGATCTATGGGTAGTGTAGTGAGAGGGTAGAAAAACTCGTCCATGTATCAGACGTAAGAGACTGCCTTAGCGGTGGCCAAACCATTTTTAAATTAGTCGAACAAGTCATGAGACAAACTACAAATTAGAGAGTTTGACGACGTTCTTCGACTTCGTAGATCAAAATTTGGGCAAATCATATAACATATATATTGTTTAAATTTTGCGTCTTCAGCTGTAAAGAAAGGATGGTATTCCAAGAAAATCATTTTGGAAAGCTTTATATCTAATGTCATACTTTAATTTCAGTGGCCTTACAATATTAAAACATTCACTTATTGGCTGTCGTAAATGAAAAGCATTAGGTGGTGTGGGCATCAGAGAAAAAAAAATCAGCACTTGGTCCAGGACCTGACGACACTCATGGCCTGGATACAGCTTGAGACGCCATTTGCCTTCACCCGAGGTGGAAGCAGACATCAGCGCGGACGGTTCATGAGAAATGATTTCTTAAAGTTTTGCACCGATTGATGGCGATCTTTATCGGCTTCCTGGCCAAAATTATTTCAGAGATGCTGTACGATGCTTCGATTTTCGATGTCCCTTCAAGTTTGATGAGAAGCCCGAAGCCATGCAAATATGTTGACAGCAGCGGCAGTTTCGTTTTCCTCCCATTTTGATAAAATGGTGTTGTGCATCGCTCGTAATTCTTCTGGTCGATGTGGTTGATATATTGTTGTACAGCGCTGAAAAATACAATTAAAAAATTAAAATATTTAATATTAACATAGACATTTAAAATTGTAAAAGCTTGAAGCGAAAACAAATACACACGCAGTGTATTCTATACTTAGAAGTTATAGAATACGATGTAGGAGTTATGACCTGCGAAACCTAGATCCACAATCGTGAAGTTTGTATCATACACCAAAAAGTCTGAAACAGTCATACTGATGAAGGAACTCGAGAAGACAAGTCTGACAACATGCGAGGCTTGTTAGATCTGTAGATAGTACTCCTGTACTGTGTGTCTTTGCTAAGACGTCAAGGTGTCTAGTTTCTAGTCGGCAGCTCGTGGTCTGATGATTAGCATTTTGGCTTCTGGATCACGGGGTCGCTGGTTCGATTCTCGGCCGGGATCTTCTCCGCCCACGCAACGGGTGTTTGTGTTGTCCTCACCATTTTTTCTTCATTCGGGAAAGTGGCGAGACTGAACTGTGAAAAGATTGGGAATTTGTACCGGCACTGATAACCATGCAGCTGAGCACCCACCCCAAACGAAATATCGTCATGATCATCCAATTTCTAACAGAGTTGTTTCAGAGTAGTCTGTAAATATCCTTAGATTTGTATGAGGTTGAGTGCGCCGACGCCATACGCCGAAGTACATGTCGGATCCAACAGATTATGCTAGAAAAGATGGTATTCTTCCCATGTTCTGTATGAACTCAGAGTTGGTACCGATCTGTTTGTTAATTATTAAAATGAACGTGCATCTTTGTAAAACTCAGTTAAATTAATGTTCTATTGTCTCTAAGAGCAAAGTGATGGTTGTTCTTCTAAGGAATTTTGATTGACTCTGCGAGTCCTGTCCTGAGTTTCATTTATTAGGGCAGATCTAAAATTCAAGTAGATCTGGATTTTTTTATTAATCTTGACTCGAGTTATTAATAAATGAATAAGTGTTCAAATGTTAACCTGAACCCAGTCAATGAATTCCACCCTTTTATCCTGTCCACCAAGTTAGCGCACAGCAGTACTGTGTTAACTAAAAGTGGAACGGTTTTCCACAAATACATTAGCTGTGAAATTACTGAAATGTTTGCATGATGATACAATGTGAATCCATCTTTACTTGACTCACCATTCATTTCAGTCACAGGCTGTAGACGTTTACTCAGACCTTGTCTCCTGAGCCACTTTGCGATAAGCCTATTCAATTTTGTGATATGTGAAACGGGAGGTACAGATGGTTACCTGGGGCACAGTAGCAGCTATTCGGCGTGAGTGTCTTTATTTAACATTAAGGTAAACTCTTGTCTTCTCCCTTAATCCCCACAAAAATACCTTTCTCACCGGAATCACAGTTTACATCAAAACACACCCACTATGGACTAAATATGTTGATAATATCATTAGGAGAAACTATATTGTTATTGATGATGTTTGAGGTGGTCACCAGGTGCATCAAATAAGTTTAAATGATAAATCAGATGCGTTATGTATCAGATATGTTAAACATTATCAAGGGAATGCTGTTGACAATATGTTGCAGCGAAGGATGACTAAAATAGTAACGTTTGGCCATTTGCTTTCAGTGCCTGGTCGTACTCAGTGAAAGGTAAGTTTCTTTTATAAAAGAACTTCATCAGATCTGACAATGCATGGACACATTATTTGCACCACAGCGCAGTGTAGAATCAAAGCAGCTTGTTCCACCTCATGACGCAAGTACAGACGTTTCCTTCCACTGAAATATTTTTGACATTTGGGTTGACATATAGCACTATTTATTGACTCTTTGGAAAAGGGAAAGTATAACACATTTGAGAGGGGACAAGTCACTCTCTCACCTATTTTCTGCATACAGAAAATTATTAAAGATTTTATTACAATCTGACGCACCTTGAGCGAGACCCTAGAAAGTTAACAGCTTGAGCAGAGGTTGATGGAACCTGGTAGGGCGCTAAAAGCATGACGCATTTTTATGGTTCTTAGCTAATCGAAACAGCATGCTGGAAGTTGAAAGCCAATGGTGGTGAGCCTAAACCTCAGTAAATCTTGCCAGACAGACTCATAGACATACAGGGAAGACAGGGCAGCCCATGGTCAAGACAGATCTCCAGCAGAACAATGCCGAGCTATCTGCCGAGGGGCCAGCAGATGGCTGGGCTGGGGGCAAAGGTCAGAAGGAATGCATCGACACAGTGGAGGAGTCATGAACCAGGTATTGTGAGCAGTGCCACGCATAACAAAAATTCACGAACTTTTGTGTTTTTCAATAGTGTAAGTAGCCCAGTGAACCACTTCCCCTGCCACCTCGGTTGTATGAGAAAAATCCGGCGTCTTAGAAACGTTTGGAGATACAATCCTTATTACACCTCATAGCTAGAACTAACAAGCTTCAAGGCATAGGTGATTTAGATAAAGATCTTTAACATTGTATTTGTTTGCTTGTTGCCATGGGGAGAGACATGACTTCAGAGAAAATCGTCTTCCCCGTTCGCAAAAACTTAAAAAAAAACCAGTAATTGGGATTTGTCTTTTTTTTCCAGAGATGCAGGTTTCTTAACTCTTGCCCTTGTTCAACATGAGTTTGTGGAGGGGGGAGTTTTAGCATCTCTAGAGCCCGTGATTGTGTCACGATGATGTGAATGCAGTGTCGTTTGTGCACTTTGCGGGACAACCGATTTTTTTTTCTGAAGAGGCACGAGGCGCTCGGTTGCGGGACTTTGGTCTGGAAGCAACTTCTGGTCGATGTTCTGGCATGTATAGTAAGTTCTTGGGACCTGTCCTGAGACTGACTTCAGTTGCAAGTAGTTTAGACTGGGGAGCCTGTGGTGAAGTTCATACTGCACCGACAGTGTGATTTAAACGTCTCGGACTCCTCATTTGCCGAGGGCACACTTATTCGTCGTCTTTTGTTCACCAGTCTTGACATTTGGTATCCTTGTGCGCACCATCGTGTAAGAGTCCTTGGTACGACCAGCGAACGGGCCTGTCACACACTGAAATTTAACGTGATTTCAGTGTCCTGGTAGAGAGTAAACTGCGATCCATCTGCCTGATCGGTAGACCGTGAGAGTTTTGCATTTCTTTCATGGCCGCGGTCGATTCACAGGTGTCACCTCACGCCTCACCTCAATCGCACACATAACGCCAGCTGCAAGTTACATTGCCGCACGAATTAAACAGGGAAATGTGCTGCCGCTCCGGCATTGTCAGGGCGTACAGATCTCAATCGCCATTTGCTCTCAGCTGCACCTAAGTAGTGATACTATAGCAGATTTCATCGGTGAAAGTCTGTTCAGCGTCGGATCAATTTAGATTGCGTTATCCACATTTTTAGGCCCAGGGTACTTGACTCACTTCTGGCGCCCAGGATCCTTGTACATTGTAGTCTTAAAACCCATGTTAGTTGTTTACGGTAATCAGTCAATAACTTGTTTAGCATAATTTATGTCTTACTTTATTGGGACAATAAATGTTGTTGGTAAACTAATTTATGCATACATTCTCAATCATTTATGTAGTACCCACACGGTTAACTTTCACATTTTTACTGACGCAGTTAGCTCGGAATGTAAATCTAAACTAACCGGTCTGGGGACGTTCTCGACAGGCCCGCGGAGCGTCTTGTAGTACCTGGTGACGTTCCACTAGCGGCTGTGCACCCCTCCAAGCATGGCACCGTGTGGCATGTCAGATCAATCACTCGACGTATTCTCCGTAGTCTTCTTCCGAAACTTTTGTTGGCTCACCGGATTAATTCTGTGCTCAGGTGCACATCTCTATCACGCTAAAGAAGGGTCGCCAGCCACGCATAGACTGACAAAACGGAGTTAATCGAATCAGTTATTCCCTACATTTAATCAGTGTCCTATTGCAAACCAAAACCTTTCATATCCTTCATAATTTCGACCACTGTGTTGGACAACGAGCATTGCAAACAATGACTACATCGCCGCTAACAGGTTTCTCCCATCTTGTCCGCAAACAACACAGGATCACAGTTTGAAGTCAAAAACGATAAGGACACACGTTGGAACAAAGTCGGTTATATCATCTTCTAATAATCCTCGCTTAGTTCGCCACGTTGTTACCACACAATACCTTCTGCAAGTTGGGCTGGTCACTTCACGCTCTGCTAAGCGACGCTTTTGTGCAGAGTCCATGTGCTCTCACCAAACAGTTGTAACCATCCTGAGAACTGGCAACTGGCCAAGCCGGTTACAGTGGCGTCACTATCCTTTTGGTGACAGGCAAGCAAACCTTTTCACTGACTTTTGAGACGGGAAGGGAGGGGACAAGTCAATCGATTCAAAGTTGTTGCGCTGCGGGCAAAACTATTCACGAATTTCATCTAGAGTTTATAGCAAAATTTGTAACGAAATGTGTACATCGATCGTGTGAGAAGCTGTAAAACGATCAGCGCTATGTCCTTCTACAAAGAGATATTAAAATCCAACAAACCTGACAATGCTTTGCAGCTGCTAAATACGTATGGGAAGAGTGTATATGTCTCATCTCCTCCCCCATCTCTCGGTCTGTCACCTCCTTTGCCTCTCTTGGTGCATCTCTTTATCCCACCCCCTTTCTCTGTCCATCAACCTCGTTCCTCACTGCCTCTGTCCAGATTCGACTCCCTATCTGTCCATCTCATTTGTAAGTAGGCAAGTCAGATTGCGTTGCGCTAAAAAATATTGTGTGTCAGTTTAAGCACAGTCTTGTATAATTTTTCTAAGGGGACGTTTCATATGTCGACCCTTAGCCGAGGATACCTCACTGGAATCTTCTGATTTTTTTCTTGTACTTTGTGTAGTTAGTGTAGTCTTTGTTTATTGCTAGCGCGTAATCATATAGAGAATTTCCTTTGTAGTTGCAGATTTTCATTGTTGTACAGTAAAACAGTTTTGGCATGCATGTAGTTTTTGCACGAAGTATTTCGCAGCTGCGCTTGCAATTAACTAATTATTATTTTCAGTGCTATGTTAATGTGTTCTCTTATTTTTGTTCTTCAAATTGTGTTTTCTGTGTTGTCGTGTGAAAAATTGTGACAATAATGGCGCGTGAAAAACGTAACACTAGGCTCCAAAGTAAACTGAGAAATGACAGTGAAGATGAAAGCAGTGTGTTAGCGTCACCATGTAATGAATTAACTAACTTTCAAAGTAGTAATTTGGTAATAGCGCATAGGGAAATGGAGCGGGCTGCAAATAATGGTGTAGGCAGTGAAACAATTAGTGAACAGGGAAGCATTATCGATCGATCGGTCGGCAACAGCTCGCCTCAGGATTCCGAAATGACAGGACACAATCTTGAAAATACTGTAGATTCAGATTTTGCGTCCTCACCGTTTTCTCAAATAAATCAAGAAACATTTTTTTGCTTTTCAAAATGCGAATATTGCCGGTTCAAATGCACTGCTGAATAGCACTGAGGAACATGTTTCAGACACCAGTGCACCGTTATTACAGTTAATGCAACAAATGGGACAAAGGCTACAAAAGTTAGACACAACGCTTGAACAAAATCAGAAACAAATGGGACAAAATCTTCAAAAGTTAGACACAATGGAACAAAATCTTCAAAAGTTAGACACCTTGGAACAAAATCAGAGACAAACACAGCAATAGCTTCAAAAGTTAGACACAATGGAACAAAATCTTCGAAAGTTAGACACAATGGAACAAAATCAGAGACAAACACAGCAAAAGCTTCAAAAGTTAGACACAATGGAACAAAATCTTCGAAAGTTAGACACCACACTTGAACAAACACGTGAAGATTTAACTACTGAGTTACATAACATTGAATCGAAATGCCAAAAAATCTGTAATGAGGTAAAAACACAAATTTGTGAGCATTTTCCACCTATTTTTTCGCGGCATGAAAATGCATTACAGAATCATGAAGCAGCCATAAAAGAACTGCAAACTATTGTTCGTGAAAATCACGATACCTTGCAAGCTAAAATGGACTCAGTTGCATCCACCAATTCGGTTACGCAACTTGCAAGAACTCAGGAAAACTTAAAGGTCACAGTAGATTCGATTTCAACACAAATGGACACTCTGAAACTTGGTTCAGAGAAACACACTGAGGAAATGTGTTCACTATCGGAGAAAGTAGCCGAACTTTCAGATCAGTTCACTAACTTATCTACAAAGGTAGATGATGATCTGAATGATACAGAAGAGTGCGAACAAATTAGGAAATTCAAACAAAATCAGAATCAAATTAATACACAACACCAAAGAGAAATCCGGGAAGTGCAAGATCGGCTGACACAGGTAATACAAGAATTACGTATTTCAGAGGACAGTCGCGTTCCAACACGGGAAGAGGGACTTAGAAATACGGAAAAACCACAAAATAATAACACAGGGCATTTCGGAAATTGTGAAAGAAATTGGCAAGGTGCACTGAATTTTGAGATGGAACTGCCGACACGACGTAACAATGAACGATATGCTACCCGCCAACACGATGATTTGGACTATAAGCTGTTCATTACTGCACGTAAATTCAAAACATTTAAAAATTCTGGCAACGACATTCATCCACAAGCGTGGCTCCATCAATTCTCTCATTGTTTTCCTCCCAACTGGTCATTAGAGCACAGATTAGAATTTATGTGTGGCTACTTGGAGAATGAACCAGCTGTAAGAATGCGATCGGTCATTCACGATTGTCATAGTGAAGGAGAATTTTATCATGCCTTCCTCTCAGCATATTGGTCTCAAGCTACACAAGACCGAGTTAAACATAGCATCATAATGATGAAACATTTCCAACAATCTGAATTTTCCAGTCTTGTCAAATATTTTGAAGACATGTTGCATAAGAACCAATATCTTTCAAGCCCATATAGCCCTTCAGAACTGATCTGCATTTGCATAATGAAATTGCCTGAACATTTAAGGAATATTATTTGGGCAGGGCGTTGCAAAGATGACATTGAAGCTTTTCAGGGACTCTTACAAGAATTAGAAAACGACACTGACAATCGCGGAACGCGAAAACAGGAACACAACAATTACAGGTCACATCCGTCGCAATTCCGCGATGAAAGAAACAATAACTGGACACGACAATTCCATTTTCACAACACAAATCGTGAGCAAAACAGACACCACCCATATGACAACCACTGGCAGAGTAATAGTTACAGAGAAAGATCTCATTTCCGTAGTAATGAACATGACAGAGACAATCATAGAAACAGACAATACGGGAACCAGAACTATTATCACCACGGGAGACACAGTAACGTCAGACGCAACGGTCCAACGCGCAGTTACGATTCAGGGAGAAATTCTCCACCACTTAACCTACAAGAAAGAAACTACAGGAACTACCGACAAGACGACAGACGATATAATCGTAACGACAGACTTGAATTGCATCAGAACTGGCGAGATTCAAACAGAGCAGGGCACTCTCGACAAGGTGAATTTGTAGAAGTTAGGTCTCCTAATCCCAGTAACGACGCGCGCCAACAAAGAGGTAACAGACAATGACTCGCACCGCAGGCAGCCGCGTGCGCCGGCTGGCAAAGAGAAAAATAACATAAGACGCTAACCTTGAAGAAAAATTTTAGCATTCCTTACCGACGTACACAACATGATAATTGCTTTGAAGTTAAAACTCTGCGAACTAGAAAGGGTAAATGATGGCACCACATTTCACATGTAAAACCGTTTATTGAAAGATAATCTGTTTTTTAACTTTTGTCTTTGCCATAAAATTTTTCACTTGACATTACTAGTATGCTTTGTCAGACTTAGAATCTGTTAATATGCAACAATATTTCAAGTTAAATATCCAGTCAAGAACTAAGAGAACTTATTTAAACAGAAATTACGAATGCATTTTTATAGTGAACAGACGACACAGTGTTGTTATTTGTACATTCTTGCTTGTTAGTTGCACGATTACGTAACGACTATAAGGCTTACATACTTAGAACATTTACCAGTACTGCTAATGAGATTTCAATGCAACATTTTGGTTTACTTGAAAACACATTCTTTATTTGAAGTTCATTCGGTGAGATTAAAGATGACTTAGCATTTGGTTTCTCTAATAGTTACACGATTACATCACGACGCTACTAATATGTGACACGATTTACATTGTTGCTTTTGCGGTGTATCTGTTTTATATCTGCACAGTTTTTCTGTATTATTCTGGAAAGTAAAACATGTTTTAGTAGTAACTTTGTGGTATAGCTACAATGAGACAGCCTTTCCTGTAGCACAACAATACGTTACATTTCAGTACTTACTTCATCACGGCAATAAGCGTAGTAACTACGATATCTATACGCAAAGCACTTCACTTTTGTTTATCATGAGGTAAGTACATTGACTTTTGCAGAACTTAGCTTTTGGAGGACGATAACTACGACACTTCTACAGAGATTATCTTACAACACGACGCACAGTTTAGCGCTACAGTACACGTATTTGAGTGATTAATTTTGTACTTAAAACATTTATTTTTAAAGATATTTCAAGTAAAATGATACAAAGGTTTTCCGTGATACATTTCATTCCATTGCTGTAATCTACAACTCCTGAGGATATAATTACATTAATCCTCAGGGGGGTACACGCTTACTTTGTGTACCATGTGTATGGCAAGCACAAGGAGCCCTAGCTAATATGGTATTTGCTTATACAACTTTACACATCGGTACCATATTTCTCTAACACAGAATTACACAGCTATCTGATCATTTAACTGAGAGAGACAAATATTAATTTACTACATCAGTGACAGATTTTTACGTAATTACACGGTTGAATAACTTCACACTTATGAAATTGTATTTTGTCTGTACTTTGTGAACTGTTCATACTTTTTCAGAACCACTGTGATACTATGAGAGCTTTGAATGGTGTATTTGGTATGGGATCACGATTTTTAAAGTACGTTTGAGACAGATGACACTTTTGACATGAGCAAAGAATTTTATTTTAGGTTATGAAATTATTGGAGGAAGCTACGGAGATTTTGAGAATTTGACTGAGGTGTTATGATATTATTACAATGACGATGTGAATTATGCTGCTGAGGTATGTTTAAGCTGATGCTATGTGAGTTATTTGGTTATGCTACATATCTGTTACGATGAAATATTGAAAAATGTATATGTGCAATAAGGTAAGGAATAATGAGTGGTGGTTAGGGACTCTGGTGTGTGAAAAAGGATGTTGAAAACCAAGAATCGTACTCTACGTTTTATGAAATGTGTGTATATGCGTGAATGTATCACTATGCTGGTGAAAATTTTTTGGACACTACTATATTTAAAGGATTTTGTTTCTACAGATTTGTAACGCAAATTCTCAGCCTGTGAAAATATTTTTATATGAGACTCTCACTGTAGCGGAAACTGCTGTCGAAATTTTTTCAGTAAGAAAGGTAAGTGACCACCTTCACGTAATGCGTCGTGGGCACCCAGCTGTGCGACAGTCGCCTGGGAAAAAAGCCATTAGTGTGTGCCTTTCAGAGGCACAGGTAAAAAAAAAAGGGAAGCCATTATCCTCGCTATTGACATTCCTTTGTAGAAAGCATCGTAAATACGACACCCTCAAACTTGAAAACATGATTACACTGTAGAGTTCTTAATTTATGACATTTACTGAAATGAAATGATGAGAAACATTTTATATCAATTGTCTTTCTAGCTGAGAGATTGCTCATTTTGTTTAATATCCAGTTTCTATCTGCACTGCAGCATTGGTTAAAATAAAATTTAATAGATGTACTAATATCAGTATTTTCTGTCTACAGACCCAGTAAAGAATCATTTTATGATTTACTTTCTTGGAAAAAAGAGCACAAATAGACATTTCCCTTCACGGGAATTGCAAAAATAATTTTTTTACGATTTGGTAACTTATCTGCTAGCGTATGTTCTCGCGATGCATCACTCTAGTGTTAAGATGTGACATAGGTATTAAACATTTTTACTGTAATATTTTTTCTGCTTCAGCTTTGTCATGTTTAGATATAAATTATTACATTTATTGCTGCTCGCTATGCTTACTTGCATTTTTTTGTCATTGCTGTTTGTATTAATTTTTTTGTGCTGCTGCTGCTGCTGCCTTGTCCCTTAGTTAAGCATCTGTGAGGCAATACTGACCTTACGACTTATCTTAGAAGAAAGATTAAGGAAAGGCAAACCTACGTTTCTAGCATTTGTAGACTTAGAGAAAGCTTTTGACAATGTTGACTGGAATACTCTCTTTCAAATTCTAAAGGTGGCAGGGGCAAAATACAGGGAGCGAAAGGCTATTTATAATTTGTACAGAAACCAGATAGCAGTAATAAGAGTCGAGGGGAATGAAAGGGAAGCAGTGGTTGGGAAAGGAGTGAGACAGGGTTGCAGCCTCTGCCCGATGTTATTCAATCTGTATATTGAGCAAGCAGTAAAGGAAACAAAAGAAAAATTTGGAGTAGGTATTAAAATTCATGGAGACGAAGTAAAAACTTTGAGGTTCGCCGATGACATTGTAATTCTGTCAGAGACAGCAAAGGACTTGGAAGAGCAGTTGAACGGAATGGACAGTTTCTTGAAAGGAGGATATAAGATGAACATTACCAAAAGCAAAACGAGGATAATGGAATGTAGTCAAATTAAATCGGGTGATGCTGAGGGAATTAGATTAGGAAATGAGACACTTAAAGTAGTAAAGGAGTTTTGCTATTTAGGAAGTAAAATAACTGATGATGGTCGAAGTAGAGAGGATATAAAATGTAGACTGGCAATGGCAAGGAAAGCGTTTCTGAAGAAGAGAAATTTGTTAACATCGAATATAGATTTATGTATCAGGAAGTCGTTTCTGAAAGTATTTGTTTGGAGTGTAGCCATGAATGGAAGTGAAACATGGACGATAACTAGTTTGGACAAGAAGAGAATAGAAGCTTTCGAAATGTGGTGCTACAGAAGAATACTGAAGATAAGGTGGATAGATCACGTAACTAATGAGGAGGTATTGAATAGGATTGGGGAGAAGAGAAGTTTGTGGCACAACTTGACTAGAAGAAGGGATCGGTTGGTAGGACATGTTTTGAGGCATCAAGGGATCACAAATTTAGCATTGGAGGGCAGCGTGGAGGATAAAAATCCTAGAGGGAGACCGAGAGATGAGTACACTAAGCAGATTCAGAAGGATGTAGGTTGCAGTAGGTACTGGGAGATGAAGCAGCTTGCACAGGATAGAGTAGCATGGAGAGCTTCATCAAACCAGTCTCAGGACTGAAGACAACAACAACAACAAGAGGGGGTAGCCTATATAAGAGAATGGGTTGTGATGAATTTGAAGAAATGCACTGAGAGGTTATACGAGTAAAGTACAGAAAGCAGGTATAGATAGGACTTTTTGGAAATAATGAAGTGCAAAGGGAGATCTCCGAGAAGTAAAGAAAGTTTTGTTTGCAAAGTTCTGCAGTAAAACAAACCCTGTCCTTTCCTTTTGTGTTATCCCACTATGTGTTTGTGTACCCTTGTGTATTTGTTTTCTTTCTGTCTCTGAGTGCTGTTTCATAGAATTTTTTTCTCTTCTAATACTAAGCTACATTCACTATGATGAGGAATACTGTTATCCTCAAATATAATTTGCGTTAATAACATGTTATTTACTTCGTAATGATGTTTACACATTATTTATTCTGTTTTGTTCTAATGCTCATGTGTGAAGTTGATGTTTCAAAAGTTATTCTGATTTTTTATGTATGTCATAATTTTTGTAACACTGATGTACTTGTTATTTCGATTCTTTTGTAAAGCCTGTATTACTGCAAAAGTTATCTGTACTGTTATGTTCTTTAATGATATATTTTGTACCTTTGTTATTGTATTCTTATGTTATAAAATTGTAATTGACACCAGTTCATCAAATTAAGTAACTTGTAAGTTACATTTCACTGCACATGTTTCTGTTGGTCATAGTATATGGACAATATGTGAGAAATAGGGGCTGATAGTGTTTGCACATGTGTTAATAATTCAGTAAGGGACTGGATAACAGCATTGCTGGTTGTAAGGACATTTCAAAAACAATTTTTGTGAGTGCACAAGTGGTGGTTATGGACTTGCTATATTATCCGCAAGACTCTTCAATGGTGATTGTGCGCCTGCACAGTCAAACAGATGGCTGCTGGCCATCTCTACAAGGACTACAGTGGGTCTACACCTTTGATGACCCACCAATACCATTATTTCTACAAGGACTGCAGTGGGTCTGCACCTCTGGTGGCCCACCAATAGTAATCTCTACCAGGACTACAGTGGGTCTGCTCTGTGATGACCTACCTACCGATAGTCTTCAACGTCGACTGACTCTGCTGTGTCCCATTACCTGTCTGTATGTCAAGAGTCAGCACTGTCTTTCGTTGGAAGGACAACACTACTTCTTCAAGACTGCTTAGAAATCCACTACTTCCAAGTGGAATTTCTTTTATTGCTCAGACTTTGAAAAAAAAACACTGCAATTTTACTATGATGAACGATCAGGGCTGTCTTTATGGACTGTGAGAGAATTTTAGCTTCTGACCAACATTGTATCAATAAGTGTGTGCATATGATATCTTTGTTAGAGTAATTATGAAAAATTTTATCAAATCATTATTGGCCACTGCCCAAAACAATTTGTAAAAATTTTTTGTGGGGAGCATGGGGGCTATATAAGTAGGCTGTTTAGGTTTTCTTATTGGTAACGCCGCTTAGCGCTCGGTATGAAAAATCACTGGCTGTGCTGTGCGCAGTCTGTGTTTAGTTTGCATTGTTGTCTGCCATTGTAGTGTTGAGCAGCGGCAGCTGGATGCTAACAGCGCGTAGCGTTGCGCAGTTGGAGGTGAGCCACCAACGGTGGTGGACGTGGGGAGAGAGATGGCGGAGTTTTGAAATTTGTAAGAATTGGTGTCATGAACTGATATATATACTTTGACTGTTAAGGTAAATACACTGTTTGTTCTCTATTAAAATCTTTCATTTGCTAACTATACCTATCAGTAGTTAGTGCCTTCCGTAGTTTGAATCTTTTATTTAGCTGGCAGTAGTGGTGCTCGTTGTATTGCAGTAGTTCGAGTAACGAAGATTTTTGTGAGGTAAGTGATTTTTGAAAGGTATAGGTTAATGTTAGTCAGGGCCCTTCTTTTGTAGGGATTTTTGAAAGACAGATTGCGTTGCGCTAAAAAATATTGTGTGTCAGTTTAAGCACAGTCTTGTATAATTTCTCTAAGGGGACGTTTCCCATTCTCCTCCCTCTCTTTCCATCTCCTCCTCCCCCTCTCTCTGTCCGCCTCGTCGTTGCCCCTCTCTATGTCAATTTACTTCCCCTGAAACGTTCCCTTAGAAAAATTATACACTACTGTGCTTAAACTGACACACAATATTTTTGAGCGCAACGCAATCTGACTTTCAATAATCCCTACAAAAGAATGGGCCTGACTAACATTAACCTATACATCTCACAAATCACTTACCTCACAAAAATCTACATTACTCGAACTACTGCAATACAGCGAGCGCCACTAATGCCAGCTAAATAAAAGATTCAAACTACTGAAGGCACTAACTACTGATAGGCATAGTTATATATATATATATATATATATATATATATATATATATATATATATATATCAGTCCATGATATCCAATATTACAAATTTACTCTTTTTTTAATGACACACGTCCCGATCCGCCATCTCGCTCCCCACATCCACCACTGCTGGCGGCTCACCTCCAACTGTGCAACGCTACGCCCTGTTAATATCCAGCTGCCCAACACTACAATAGCCAGCCACAGATCGCACACAGCACAGCGAGTGATTTTCATAGAGAGCGCTACGTGGCGTTACCAATAAAAAAAACCTAAACAGCCTACTTACTCCCCCACCCCTTTTCTCTGACTATCTATTCCTCCCCTCTCTCTATCATCTTGAGACATGTTTATTGTTATTCCAAATTCAGATTCGTAAGCTGATAAGACATAAATACAACTTTTCTGCTTTCTACAAGAACCGACAGCGAAGAAGAATACAAAATAGCACCTTGTTGTGTGTGCAGTCTTTGTTTCAAAATATGTATAATGACAAAGAGTAGATATGCGGAAAACAATATCTCTTATGGTTTAAATGCCCTGTTATCGTACAGAGAACTGACTGCTGGGAAGAAACCAAAACCGATGATATTGACAACAAAGCGTAGTACGGAAATGTCTTTCTCGCAGTCGGTTTCAACAGCAAACCTATACATAATTGTTTAATGAAACTACCTGTTCTGAGATGGGATGTCAAGTACAACCTTAAATACAACTTCGGATTATAAGCTTGAGTGTTATATAAGTTCTATATATTAAAAGTTATGCCCACAGTATGTAAGTCAGTAGGTCTATAAGCATCTCGCTCACAATGTTTGCCTGTTAGTTAAAATACAGAAGTGGAATTGTTATTTGCATCCGGGCGTATGTTAGAGACATGTGTACAAACTGAAAGTAAATTGGTGAAGAACGTCTCGAAAAAATTTTGTGACAACGTTTCTCCTTTATATATTGTAAGTATTACTTATATTTAAAAAAAAACGTATGGACTATGGCCGTCAGAACGTTCATTAGAGTATCAAGTAAATATTTGAAGAAAATCGATCTACATCTACATCTACATTTATACTCCGCAAGCCACCCCACGGTGTGTGGCGGAGGGCACATGACATGCCACTGTCATTACCTCTCTTTCCTGTTCCAGTCGCGTATGGTTCGCGGGAAGAACGACTGCCGGAAAGCCTACGCGCGCCCTCGAATCTCTCTAATTTTACATTCGTGATCTCTTCGGGAGGTATAATTAGGGGGAAGCAATACATTCGATACCTCTTCCAGAAACGCACCCTCTCGAAACCTGGACACCAAACTACACCGCGATGCAGAGCGCCTTTCTTGCAGAGTCTGAGTTTGCTAAAAATCTCGGTAACGCTATCACGCTTACCAAATAACCCTGTGACGAAACGCGTCGCTCTTCTTTGGATCTTCTCTATCTCCTGCGTCACCCCGACCTGGTACCGATCCCACACAGATGAGCAATACTCAAGTATAGGTCGAACAAGTGTTTTGTAAGCCACTTCCTTTGTTGATGGACTACATTTTCTAAGGACTCTCCCAATGAATCTCAACCTGGTACCCGCCTTACCAACAATTAATTTTATATGATCAATCCACTTCTGATAGTTTCGCACACATGCTACCAGTCTTTGTTCCGCTATCATATTCACAATACATTACATTTGTCTATGTTAAGGGTTAGTTGCCACTCCCTGCACCAAATGCCTATCCGCTGCAGATTTTCCTGCATTTCGCTATAATTTTCTAATGCTGCAACTTCTCTGTATACTACAGCGTCGTCCGCGAAAAGCCGCATGGAACTTCTGACACTATCTGCTAGGTCATTTGTATATATGGTGAAAAGCAATGGTCCCATAACACTCCCATGTGGCACGCCAAAGCTTACCTTAACGTCTGTAGAGGCCTTTTCGTTGAGAATAAAATGCTGTGTTCTGTTTGCTAAAAGCTCTTCAATCCAGCCACACAGCTGGTCTGATATTCCGTAAGCTCTTACTTTGTTTATCAGGAGACAGTGCGGAACTGTATCGAACGCCTTCTGGAAGTCAAGGAAAATAGCATCTACCTGCGAGCCTGTAACTAATATTTTCTGGGCCTCATGAACAAATAAAGCGAGTTGGGTCTCACACGATTGCTGTTTCCGGAATCCATGCTGATTCCTACAGAGTAGATTCTGGGTTTCCAGATACGACATGATACGCTAGCAAAAAACATGTTCTACAACAAATCGACGTCAGAGATATAGGTCTATAATTTTGCGCTTCTGCTCGACGACCCATCTTGAAGACTGGGACTACCTGTGCTCTTTTCCAATCATTTGGAACCTTCCGTAGCTCTAGAGACATGCGGTACACGGCTGTTAGTAGGGGGGCAAGCTCTTTCGCCTACTCTGTGTAGAAACGAATTGGTGTCCCGTCAGGTCCAGAGGACTTTTCTCTGATGAGTGATTCCAGAGCCCGGGTTCCCGGGTTCGTTTCCCGGAGGGGTCAGGGATTTTCTCTGCCTCGTGATGGCTGGGTGTTGTGTGATGTCCTTAGGTTACTTAGGTTTAAGTAGTTCTAAGTTATAGGGGACTGATGACCATAGATGTTAAGTCCCATAGTGCTCAGAGACATTTGTACCATTTTTTTTTTATTCCAGTTGCTTTTCTATTCCTTGGACACTTGTTTCGATGTCAACCATTTTTTCGTTAGTGCGAGGATTTAGAGAAGGAACTGCAGTGCGGTCTTCCTCTGTGACATTTCTTTGGAAAAGGTGTTTAATATTTCAGCTTTACGCGTGTCATCCTTTGTTTCAGTGCCATCATTATCTCGGAGTGTCTGGATATGGTGTTTCGAGCCACTTACTAATTTAACGTAAGACCAGTACTTCCTAGGATTTTCTGTCAAGTCGGCACATAGAATTTCACTTTGGAATTCACGGAACGCTTCACGCATACACCTCCTTACGCTAAATTTGACATCGTTTGTCTGAGAGGTTTTGGCTCCGTTTGAATTTGCAGTGAAGTTCTCTTTGCTTTCGCAGTAGTTTCCTAACTTTGTTGTTGAACCACGGTGGGTTTTTCCCGTCCCTCACAGTTTTACTCGGCACGTATCTGTCTAAAATGCATTTTACAATTGCCTTGAACTTATTCCATAAACACTCAACATTGTCAGTGTCGGAACAGAAATTTTCGTTTTCATCTGTTAGTTAGTCTGAAATCTGCATTCTATTACTCTTGCTAAAGTGATAAATCTTCCTCCCTTTTTTTATATTCCTATTTACTTCCATATTAAGGGATGCTGCAACGGTCTAATAATCACCGATTCCCTGTTCTGCGCTTACAGAATCGAAAAGTTCGGATCTGTTTGTTATCAGTAGGTCCAAGATGTTATCTCCACGAGTCGGTTCTCTGTTTTATTGCTCGAGGTAATTTCCGGATAGAGAAGTACTTCTTTAGATTTTCGGTAACAACGTTTCCCCTTGTATAGAATAGAAGACAACGCTCCACTACGAATTGAAAAACACGATCGAACTCGAATGCAACGTTGTATCAAAATTTCAAATAAATCGGTAAGAACTGCTTCCTGGAAACAATTTCGTTTTTCCGATATTGAAGAAGGCATCACATTGTTGAAAAGGCATTAATTCTACATTTTTCCGATATTTTTCAAGAACAGTTTTTTAGATTCACTACACTTCGCAGTAACAATCGGCCATTGATGAACCTGTTGTTATTCTTACTATTATCATCGAATTGCTGTGAATACCGTCTTAACGGCGAAAAATCATGCTTTCTATAAGGAAAGAAAACAAAAAATATTTAATTTATTGCAATTTAGACTCGAGTAATTTTACGTACTTCCTAATGCAGCGTTCCTTTCCATAGTGTGGAAACAAATTAGTTCATTCCATCCGTAAGATTAATTTCCTAGCCCTGTCTTGATGAACATGAAGGAGGAGTACCGAAGTTTTATCTACAACGTTTTAAATTACTATCCACGGTTATATAGAGAAGCTATTGAAATTTATAAACATCACGATAATTTTAATAGGAAAGAGGAGGCTATGAAACTCAGCGAAATATGGACAGTGGCTCTACAAAAAGGCTAACAAGTTTTATCCTTGACAAGGTGGTAATCGATAGTCAACCTTAACTTTCCTATGGATTATCACTGCTCATCACGTGTCTCCCGAACCACGCCCCCCTTTCTCACAATATATGAGTCGCTCTCAGACACCCAACCAGTCAGTCGGCAAGACTCAGTGGAGCAGCGCCTCTGAAGAAGTCCAGCGCAGTCCTGGACGAAACGTAAGGAGCAGAAAAGTTCTGGGACCACGACCTCTCTCGAGGCCGCAATAGCAGTCGCTTTTGAAGCCTATCCTGGGCAGCACAAGAGAGCAATAGGTGAGACGCCAGCTGGAAGCTATCGATAGTGGACAGGTGAATTGAGCCGCCACGGCCTACACAGAACAGATTCAGTTATGGTATACGAGACACTGAGATACGCCTATAAGAGATGGTGCCACTGGTTGCCAATTTACATACCTGTAGTAGAATAACAAAAGCCACTATGACGAGATCTTGTTGCAGATAAATGTAACATAGACCTATCACAATGAAACTTCAGAAGCTCTGGTATTGTATTGATGCGGTCACATTGTACACAGTGTACAACGGTGTTTTTCAGTGACATTCAGGGGATCTTTCATTTGCTGTCGGCAAAGAGTTGCCCGTTTTCTATTTTCATTAGGTCACTGAGGGATATATGTAGGCTATAATACACCTCAGAAAACATATTGGACCAAGTACTAAATATTCGGTCACCAGTTTTTTGCAGTACAAATCGCACGATTGTAGGGAGACAATATTTGACGCTAATTTGTAATACAATTACAATGTTTCGTGTTTCTATGTCATTAGAAGTGAAGCATGTAAAAGTACTAGCACGTTAAAGATCTGTGTAGGAGTATGATAATGACACTTGTTTCAGAGAAGGACCAGTTGCTGTTAATTTGTAAGGGTATGTACTTTTGTACTTACGATTAGGCTACGGGTACCACGCGCTTGTTTAGGCGTCCTCCTTATAGACTAATATATTTTGGTTTGATTAAATC
Organism: Schistocerca gregaria; assembly: GCF_023897955.1. Lineage (NCBI taxonomy): Eukaryota > Metazoa > Arthropoda > Insecta > Orthoptera > Acrididae > Schistocerca > Schistocerca gregaria. Next base: position 342,613,152 of record NC_064926.1, on the reverse strand, counting down.
CACATTGAGGTTTGAATTTCCAAGATAATTAATTCGTATGGCGTAACTTCTATTTAAGGATTTCAATGAAATCAATGATGTGGGTGTTAGGATGGTTATTTACAAGTGAACTGAAACGTGCTGCTGTGGGAATACAATCTTGAAAGTGATTGTGAAATGTGGAGAATGAAGTACTCGTAATTAAACATTAACGTCGACCAGTTAGTATAGTGAGCTATTGGGAACAAGTGTCTTCATTTTGAGCGTCTGGCTCAGGAGAAACAAATACTGATCGGCTGTTCGGAGGGGAAATTCTCCCAAGATGTGTTGCCAGCGTAACACTAGAGGGACATGTATACGAGATTACACGTTCTCATCTTCTGCGGGACAGGGCTTACGAAAAGGCAGAGGATTACCACTTCAGGGTCCAGTGGACAGCCGCTATGCGAGAAGGCAATGAGAGGTTGCCGTGGGGTCGCCAGTGAAGCTCAACAGCGGCTACCTGGCAGTTACAGGCTGCTCAACATTACGTTAGGATCGATAGATCGGCATGAGCACATGCAGGTGCAGAGCAGGGTTGCCAGTTTACACAGCCAACTCGCTCAAACTCGCAAACTATTCAGAGTACAAAAATGAAATTGCCATCCGTGAGTTATGGAAGAGATGCACTGTGTTTTCATTTTAGTATTATTTATAGCAGCAAATTTCTAAGACTACAAATCAATAGTTAAAACATAAATTTTCTGATGAAATTAGGGAATTTTCGACATGCGTATTTTTCGGTTACTCAATTTAGATAAATACGTTACACAAACGAAATCTTAATAGTACAACATATTTTCACTTTCTCCAAATCGTACCTCTGGCAAAGACCTGTAGCAGGGCATAATTTGGATTAAAAGTGAAGCATAATTCTAATCTAGCACGTTTAACGCTAAGTGGTCGTCGTCTATTCTCATTATGGGAAACAGATCACTGGCTCTACAATCAAACTATTGTTGTTTTACCTGCTCGGACGTTCAGTTTATTTCTTACGTAACAACTATTGTGTCCTATCATAGGTCTTCTAACCACGTAGGATGAAGGTGTGTCGTGCGTGGGGACGACAGTGTGCTTTGATGTCTACTAAGTCACCTGTAACAGCGTGAATAATTCCTTTTAAGAACAATTCATTTTCCCAAGAGCTCAACTCTATTTCAAGAAGTGTCTTACACTGGCTGTATGTCTTTGATTACACCGTACCACTCTGTGTGAAAGGCCTTTCCAGCAACTCCTTGTGCCTTTGTTCTACCTTTTGCTATCGGAGATAAGCGCTCTACTTGCAACTCATTTCACATTCGAACAATACACAGACTAGTAGCTTAATCACAACAGGTGCTAAGTGCTTGCCCCTATTTATATTCTGACAAACAGAAGATATCAAATACACACTACAGCAAACGACGCACCATGAAAAAATTATCCGACAGCGGCGGAAATCGGTGAATTTGATGTATGTGTTCAGACGAACAAATAATTAAAATTTCAGAAAAATTGAATGATTTATTCAAGAGAAAGAGATTTGTGGTGTCACCGCCAGACACCACACTAGCTAGGTGGTAGCCTTTAAATCGGCCGCGGTCCGGTAGTATACGCCGGACCCGCGTGTCGCCACTATCAGTGATTGCAGACCGAGCGCCGCCACACGGCAGGTCTAAGACTTCCTAGCACTCGCCCCCAGGTGTACAGCCGACTTTGCTAGCGATGGTTCACTGACTTCTACGCTCTCAATTGCCGAGACGATAGTTAGCATAGCCTTCAGCTACGTTATTTGCTACGACCTAGCAAGACGCCAGTATCCGTACTATTGATATTGTTAATCATGTACCATAAAGAGCGACGTTCTCCATTAATGGATTAAAGTTAAGTATTCAACCAGCTACGTCCGTTTTTCTCAATTCTAATTCCCTTGTCATGTTCCAGACCTCACGCCAGCCTGCGTGAGCTGAGACGCGTGCATTTCGGCCTCCTTTACTACACGGTTGGCTCTCCTGCCAACCACAATATTGGCGACGAGAGTGCAAGTGTTCTCATCTAAATTGCCCTGATTTACTTGTGTAATGGCTTCGCCACAATCTCCAGATGTGCTGTCCGAATTTTATCACTTACAGAATCAGCAGACGCAGGCCTTACTGGATTCCCTTGGACAGCTCGTCCAGGGTCAGCGTGCGATGCAAAACGATGCAGCCACAACACGCTATTGCACCAACTTTTCGACCTTTTGATGCTGCACTGGAAAGCTGGACGGAGTGGTCACGCCAATTTGGATTCCATCTCGCCGCCTACAGAATTCAAGGTAACGAGCGGCAGCCTTTTCTGCTTTCATCCGTCGGGGTGACCACGTACCGTGTGGTAGTCAAATTATTTCCCCGACGCGACGTAGGAACTCTGTCCTACGAAGAAATTTTGTCTGCATTAGATGCATATTTCAAAGAATCAGCCAATGTAGTGGCCAAACGGTATAACTTCTTTCGTACGAAACGTACGGCAGGTCAGACTAATCGGGAGTGGGTTGCAACCTTGCAAGGCCTTACCAGGGATTGTGCTTTTGAGTGTCAATGTGGACTTCCTTATTCAGATACTATGGTACGGGATGCAATTGCATAGAACGTATCTGATGTTCGTTTAATGAAACAGATTTTGAAACTAGTCAATCCCTCCCTTCAACAAGTGATGGACATACTGGATCGGCAGGACACAATTGACTTTGCTCAGAATCATTTGAAACTTCTCCAGCAGTGTGTCAGATTAACCGGCCCGCAGGGCGAGCTGCATGGAACAGTAAACAGCCCTCGCGCCCGGGCGCGCCACTGCCGCCAGGCTCTCAGCCACGTGTACAGCGCCGGCAAGCAAATGCAGTGATCAAATCATGCCCGTAGTGTGCTACTAAACATTCGCGTGAGAATTGTCCGTCACGCCAAGCTATTTGCTTTTATTGTAATAAAAAAGAACATGTTCAGGGTGTTTGCCAGAAAAAGCTCAGATCGGGAGCAGAAAACCGTTCGAGGCCCTTTGCTTCGCGCCGGAATCGGAATCGGAATCGAACCAAGGATACTCAGGCTCGCGAAGCTTCGCCCATGGAAATTCATGTAGTTCATTCCACTCCGCCCAGTGCCACTCTCTCTAACAGTGACTGTGTTCGTCCCAAAAATAGTGTGCGTCGACATCGCCGGAACTCCCGTCAAGTCACAAGTGATAATGTACCAGTGTCAGTTCACGTTGCACGAGACCGTCGCTCTTGTCGTCAGCAGGACAATAAACTTTTTGTAGACTTGGACATTAACGGCAAAGTGAAACCATTCCAGCTCGATAACGGAGCTGCAGTTTCACTGATAAATCAAGACACTTACAACCTGCTGTGCACACCTCCGTTGCGTGCCGCAAATGTCCAGCTAAGCAGCTATTCAGGTCAATACATCCCTGTGTTAGGACAGTGCAGCCTTCTTGCAACATACAAAGGACAAACAAAACTTATGTCATTTTACGTCCTTCGTTCTTCTTCTGCAGTGAACTTGTTTGGTTTTGATTTATTTCAGTTGTTTAACTTGTCTATTGTAAATCAGGTCCTATCAGTGAACCAGACGGTGCCTTCAGACAGTGTTTCTCGTCTATGTGAAGAATTTGCAGACATTTTTGCAACGGGCCTCGGTTGCGCTAAGAACTATAAAGCACATTTGGACCTAAAAGTAAACGTGCAACCGAAATTTTTAGAGCGCACAATGTTCCCAACGCATTGCGTGATGAGGTCGCAAAAACATTACACGATTCGGAATCAAAAGGTGTAATTGAACGTGTGCTGGCTTCTCTATCGGCATCACCCTTAGTAATGTAGCCAAAAGCTTCCGGAAAGTTGAGACTTTGTGTGGACTTCAAGGCGACAGTGAATCCATAGCTAGTGATTGCAACTTTTCCTTTACCCCGCCCGGAAGATCTTTTTGAAAACTTTGCCGGGTAAATATTTTTCACAGTTGGACCTCGCAGATGCGTACTTGAAAATACCGGTGGACGAAGAATCCCAGCGCGTTTTGGTGGTTAACACGCATCTTGGGTTGTATCGATTCAAACGACTACCATTCGGGTGTGCATCCGCCCCTGCATTGTTTCAGCAATACCTACAAACTGTTTGTGCGTCGGTCCCTACTGCAGCAAATTATCTGGACGATATTGTGATCTCCGGAAAGACGGAAGAAGAACATTTGGCCAATCTCAGAACATTATTTCAGGTCTTGGGACAAAATGGTCTTCGCTTGCGGAAGGACAAATGTGTGTTTGTTTGCTCGGGACTTGCCATATTTGGGACATGTACTCAATGCCCAAGGCATACATCCCAGTCCAACGCACCTCCGTGCCATACAAGACTTGCCGTCGCCGCAGAATTTGAAGCAGCTACAGAGTGTGCTGGAAAAAATCAACTATTATCATAAATATATTCCCCATGCCTCTTCCATTTCAGCTCTGCTAAATCGCTTACGCCGTAAAGGTGTTCCGTTCGTCTGGACGACGGAATGCGAACGCGCCTTCCGCCAGTTGAAATTGGCGTTGCTTTCCAATACTTGCCTTACGCCATTCGATCCCCAGAAGCCCCTTTTGTTGATGGTGGATGTCTCGGATTTCTTGATCGGTGCTGTGCTTGCGCACAAAGATGGATCGCACGATAGCCCTATTGCCTTTGCGTCTAAATTGCTCTCGTCTGCGCAAAGAAATTATTCACAGATCGAGAAAGAAGTATTGGCTCTCGTATTTGGTGTTACAAAGTTTCATGATTTCTTGTATGGTCGTCACTTTACCATAATCACAGACCACAAACCTTGGACATCGCTTTTTCATCCGACCAAGCCTGTACCTCCACTTACAGCGCAGAAATTCATTCACTGGTCTATTTTCCTCTTGCAGTACCGCTACGATATCTTGTATCGGTCCACTGCTAAGCACGGAAACGCTCATGCGTTGTCCCGCTTGCCTGTTGCTGAGGATAGGGCATTCGATTCCTCCGAACTTGCCTACATGTTCATTGATGCTTAAACCGATGACGTGGTCGAATCGTTTCCGATTGATTTTCGTCGTGTAGCTACAGCGACAGCTGCCGACCCTGTCCTTGCTCCCGTTCTGCGTTTTGTTGCTACGCAATGGCCCTTGTCAAAGTCACGAATCGGGGACCCGTTGGTTCGCCGATTTTTTGCTCACAAGGAGAGACTTTTTGTACGACGTGGTGTTTTGCTGTTGCGTTCTGATAATGATCAGTCCAGGGTCGTGGTACCACATTCGTTACGGTCCTCTGTCTTACAGCTTCTCCACCAAGGACATTGGGGTATATTGAGAACGAAACAACTTTCTCGTCAGCACTGTACTTGGTTCGGAATCGATGCTGCGATTACGAATATGTGCTCTTCTTGCATAGTGTGTGCCGAAAAACAATCAGCACCACCGCGGAAATTCTTTCCATGGCCAAAAGCCACTTCCCCTTGGCAACGCTTACACATCGATTTTGCTGGTCCATTCTGGAATGCTCGATTGTTGGTTGTGGTAGATTCATTCAGTAATTTTCCTTTTGTTGTCCGGATGTCTTCCACGATGTCATCTGCCGCCATCCAAGCGTTATCTGCTATCTTTTGCATTGAAGGTCTTCCACAGACACTTGTTTCCGACAATGGCCCACAATTCATGTCCGCAGAATTTCAGTCATTCTTCAAGGGCAATGGTATTCAACATCTGACGTCCGCGCCGTTTTCGCCACAGTCAAACGGTGCCGCTGAACGGTTGGTCAGGACTTTCAAGTCATAGATGTTGAAGTTGAAAGAGTCGCATTCTCGGGAGGACGCGTTATTGCTCTTTTTGTCCTTGTATCGCTCTCAGCCCCGCGATGGTCGCTCGCCGGCTGAGTTGCTGCACGGTCACCCTCATCGAACCTTCATGTCTTTGCTCCATCCGCCGCATCAGGTGCCTGTGCTCGCCGGCTGAGTTGCTGCACGGTCACCCTCATCGAACCTTCATGTCTTTGCTCCATCCGCCGCATCAGGTGCCTGTGCAGCGGCAGACACCTGCTTTTGCTCCAAGCGACGTTGTCTATTATCGCCACTATCGTGGTTCACGGCGTTGGCTCGAAGGGCACATTCTTCGCTGCCTCGGACGCGCTATGTATCTGGTGTTAGGGGCCTCTGGTGAGGTGCGTCGCCATCTCAATCAGCTGCGCCTCTGTCGTCGCCCGGGATCTGCCGCTCGCCGTCTGCTTTCAGCGACGGTGCCGACCGGTCATTGCCCTGGGGACCCATCTACTGGCTCACCTCAGCCCCAGGTGTTACCGACGCTGCCTTCCATTTTTCCCCATGGCGACGCGCCGCCGCCGCCGTCGCCGTCGCCGTCGCCGGCGCCGGCGCCTGTTCTACCGCCGGCGACGCCCGCAGTGGACGCGTCGCTGCAACCGCCGGGCGCCTCCCTGGGTCACGCGCCGCCGATCGCTTCCCGTGACCAGTTGTCCTCCGACATGGAACTCTTGCCCGCTCCAGACAATGTCGTCTTCGGCCGTCGGGTGCCCCGGCCCGATGGAGGTCGACCCTTCGGCCCCTCCTGTCTCTCTATGGGCGCATACACAGCATGTTGGCGTGCACCCTGGAGCAGGTTTTCAGGCGTTTCCTAGCTCCCCGCGGTCCGAATGGCAGGGTGCGGGTGGCACAGCCTCGCCTGTTGTTAGGCTCCCCACCTCGTCGCATACGTAACATGGGGTCCTCCCCACGGCGGGCGGAAGGCTTATGCCACAACCGTACGCCGATTTGCGGGGGAGGAATGTGGTGTCACCGCCAGACACCACACTTGCTAGATGTTAGCCTTTAAATCGGCCGCGGTCCGGTAGTATACGCCGGACCCGCGTGTCGCCACCATCAGTGATTGCACACCGAGCGCCGCCACACTGCACCTCTAGAGAGACTTCCTAGCACTCGCCCCAGTTGTACAGCCGACTTTGCTAGTTATGGTTCACTGACAAATTATGCTCTCATTTGCCGAGACGGTAGTTAGCATAGCCTTCAGCTACGTTATTTGCTTCGACCTAGCAAGGCGCCAGTATCCGTACTATTGATATTGTGAATCATGTACCATAAAGAGCGACGTTCTCCATTAATGGATTAAAGTTAAGTATTCCACCAGCTACGCCCGTTTTCCTCAATTCTAATTCCCTTGTCATGTTCCAGACCTCACACCAGCCTGCGTGAGCTGAGACGCGTGCATTTCGGCCTCCTTTACTACACGGTTGGCTCTCCTGCCAACCACAAGATTTACAAACTGAACAAGTCAATAACGCCTTGAACATCCTCTGGCCCTTACATAATGAAGTTATTCGGCATGGCATTGATTGAGAGAGTTGTTGGTATGTCCTCACGAGGGATATCGTGCCTAATTTTGTCCAACTGGCATGTCAGATCGCCAATATTCCGACATGATTGAATTGTCCTGCCCAGAGAATGGAGAGAGATGTGTCCACGCTGCTGGGTATGGCAGGGTTCGGCAGGTATCAAGACAAGCAGTAGAGACTCTCGCCTGGTGCGGGTGGGCTATATTTTGCGGATTTCCAAGCAGGGCAACAGAACCGGGCTTAGCATATTTCGTCGACGTACCACCGTGTTGTACAGGTGCCATAAATTGACAACATACTCCTGGTACGAAAAGAAATGGCACCCCCGACTATCCTTCGTGGGTATCGGGTCATGCGGTGGGCAACAGTCAGGTTAGTATCCCACAGCTATTCTGGACATGTCTACACACGTCTTTGGCCTGAAATGTCATTGACTGGAGTGGAATAATCTTTAAGTGATGAGTCTCGCTTCGAATCGAGCCCGGATGACCTGCGAATGCGCGTCTGGAGACACCACACGCAGCTGTAGGATTCCAACTCTGGCCATCAATATTTTACATCTGACGTAGCTCTGGCCCATAAACCTGCCTCCTGGTGCCCATCTGGACGTGGCTTTATGCGCTATCTTAAAATTACTGTTAATAAAGTTGCATTACTTACCTAGCAGCCATGACACCTCTTAGTATGAAACGTCCCTTTAGAAAAATTGGACACGACTGTGCTTAAACTGACACACAATAGTTTTTAGCGCAACGCAATCTGACTTCCAAAAATCCCTACGAAAGAATGGCCCTGACTAACATTAACCTTAACGTTTCACAAATCACTTACCTCACAAAAATCTTCGTTACTCAAGCTACTGCAATACAGCGAGCGCCACTACTGCCAGCTAAATAAAAGATTCAATCTACTGAAGGCACTAACTCCTGATGGGCATAGTTAGCAAATGAAAGATTCTAATACAGAACAAACAATGTATTTACCTTAATAGTCATAATATATATATATCAGTTCATGACACCAATTCTTACAAATTTCAAAACTCCGCCATCTCTCCCCACGTCCACCACTGCTGGTGGCTCACCTCCAACTGCGCAACGCTACGCGCTGTTAGCATCCAGCTGCCTCTGCTCAACGCTACAATGGCAGACAACAATGCAAACTAAACACACAATGTGCACAACACAGCCAGTGATTTTTCATACCGAGCGCTAAGCGGCGTTACCAATAAGAAAACCTAAACAGCCTACTTACATTAGGTTCACAGAAAACGTCCATGACACATCAAAAGTTTATTCATCTTAATCGAGGTAAGGAAACTTATTTTACAGGTTTGGATGAAGTATGTGTAGTGTTGCAAAATACAGTACTTCAGTATTACAGTAATGATAATGGAAACTGTGTGAGAGATTTCTCTTGTGTGTCAAAGACTAAGTTCCTCACGTAAAATTCACTCAATTGATAATAGTCTAGGTGTGCAAATACGTAAACCTCACATTTTGTTGAATGAGCCTTTGCGCTACAAGTGATTGCTAGCATTCTTGCAGTGACTTCCGAACAGTTTCGTTGGCGATTGCTTTGCCTGCAGAGAGAGTAATTTTTTTAATTATTCCTGCGATATTAAATTGGAAATATCAATTACGTTAGATTGAAACTGCAATGAAAAGGTGAATATATGTCATCTCGTCGCTTTCACATCTGCGTCCTAAACGTTATCCCGAATGTGGGAGCCCGCATCTCGTGGTCGTGTGGTAGCGTTCTCGCTTCCCACGCCCAAGTTCCCGGGTTCGATTCCCGGCGGGGTTAGGGATTTTCTCTGCCTCGTGATGGCTGGGTGTTGTGTGATGTCCTTAGGTTAGTTAGGTTTAAGTAGTTCTAAGTTCTAGGGGACTGATGACCATAGATGTTAAGTCCCATAGTGCTCAGAGCCATTTGAACCGAATGTGATAACTGGTGTCAGCTTTCACTGAGATGGTAACGCCTTTCAGATTTATTCGAGCTGCCATCATTTCCAAAGGTGAGCATGTAGCACTAAACTGTTGTAAATTTGTTTAAACTGAACAAAAATTAGAGGATTAGCTCGAGTAATAACAAACGTTTCGGAAGAGAGATAGGGAATTGTTTACTGCATGGCGTCTCATTGCTGGCGTTTTTAACATTCTCTCTTATTGGACAATCAGTAATTTTTGGCCGTCTTTCCACAGAGAGCTGAGAGGAGCGTCGTTTTAACTTCACTCTTGGTTGAGAGGTGAAGCTGTGCAGATTCTTGGTAGGGACGCAAAGCAGCAAAGTTCTCTTTCACGGGGCGTGATGTTAGGACGTGAATGGGTCGTAGTTGTTCTCTTCGACTGTCCCGCGACCGGGATATTCATCCTCCCTGCAGGTCGTGTCAGCTTTTACAGCGCAAATGTCATCTGCAGTTGCTGAGGTCACAACTCATCTTTACGCCTCATAAATCTGGTAAGCAAAGCGAGGCAAAGTGTAAGTCATGAGGCGCGAATAGATGCATTTTCAGGTCAACCACAGGGTATCTTGTATTAAAGCACGCTCTGGCAATCGTTAACCTAAGGATCAGTCAGGTATAAACGTAGACTTCCGCTGCCATTCTCACTATCAATAAAAAAAAATTCTGGTTGTGACCGCAGAAACATTTTACTGGCCATCAGTCAGGTATTTGGGTTCCTGCTTGTATTTTCCTATTAGCACCTGAATGACACAATGATTGTGTCCAAAATGAAACGGAGTATTTAATTTACTTATGTGACCTGGTGAATTATCACGCTATGGTCTTCTCTTGCCTGTGTACTTTGCAGCTCAGGTTCTGGTCACTGCGTAACTACACATAGTTCATGTTACGACTTCTGCACATCTACAGAGTGTTGGTAAACTAGCTAGTGCGTTAATATGTCACATGCTGTTCCTCCTGTGGAATATTTTGTAATAATAACCGCTCTTTCACTTTAGTATTTAAATATGAACCCCTTGATCCCTCTTAGCACTAATAACTCCAACAAGAACCGCCACCCTCGATTCATTTGTCAGGGCCACCCCCATCTCTTACCGTTTCCTCTGTGCGCGGTTTATTAAGGGGGAATGGCAGGGTGACGGACGAAAATACTGCTCAAATTCAGGACTCTTTTTCCGCACTGGAATGTGGTACACAAATAGGGTTTGTTGCAATGAATAAAGCACACACTGAAGTTTTTATTGGCATTTTTACGGAAAATATTAATATCTTCACTATGTAATAGCGATTTTCCTGAGGTAGCTCTGAAAGGAGGTAGATCGGACGGTTATCGCTGTTGCTCCGGTTGTGGTTATCTGAAACATGAAAATAATGTATCATTCTAATACTTACAGATGTAATTTTAGGTAATCATAGAGATTTGCGAAATAAAATGTTTTTGGCAAAATTACAGATATTTGAAAAAACGACCATTTTTGACCCCTCTTTACGGCAAAAAATAGTAAATATCAACATAAAAAAATTGAATACGATGAACAGAAATTCAGCTTGCTTCAAGAGAGGCCGAAAATCATTACAATCGGATGAAAATTGTGGCGTGGTCGAGATAACCAAGCCGAAAAACATAGTTTTGTGAAAAACTTGTTTGAAGTTTGACAACTACTTATCATTTAAAAAAGGGACAAAGCTTGAAACATACGAGATATCATCGATGCCCGGTCCATAATAACTATCGCCGAGGCTCGTGGATGGCCGCTTTCTGCTACTTTCACCTGATAAGCCCTCATTTTCCTCCTCATGGCCCTTTTCGTCGCTGAGGGCATCGCCGCTGTCGTCTCTATCTTCATAGAATCGGCGCATTTCATTCCTGATTTTGATTGAAGTTCATTTGCCACGTGCATTAATGGTCTTTATTGAATAGACATACGGGCAAATTCGAAGCAATGTTAACAATTTCACTTCGGTTGGATGTTGATTCTGGAGAGTATCTCAAAATGAGAATAATGAAACTTTCGTTCACATTGTGAGTAAAACCGGCCAAACAAAGCTCCAGCATATCAGTCTTACTCACATCGGTATAAATACAGGTGATGGCATGGACAGCGAGTTTTCGAAACTGGTTCTCTAACACTGAGGCGTGCGTTGCACGCACGGCTTCAAACGCTCACAGGATCTTTCTTTTTGGAGTTCGAGCATAATATTTTGCGGAATAGTAATGTATATGGGCTATATTAGAATACCGTAATAAAAAAATTCGAGTTTTTTCCACCGTCACCCTGTTGTTCCGTCTTATATAATCTTAGCCTAGGCGGGGCGATCTGCATACCGAAGCCGTAGCCCAGTGGCGTTTTGCAGCAGCTATTGCACTACACGCAACTATGTGTACGATCTATTGCTATGGTGCTCCCTTGTACCAGTTATTCAACATTTCTCAGCGTTCGAGAGATGAAACATCTGTACGTGCATTTTCTTCTGGAACGCCGGATTGCGAACTACGCCTGTAAAGATACAGTAACGTCAGAAACGCCCAACAGTCATCACATACACACTGTTCATCATATGGAATACCTTTTCTCTGAATGGAAAAAAATGATGATCGTACAAGGACGAAATTATAATCAACCTATTACACTGGCATATAAAGACAGAGTAATTGTTTTGTAGCGTTAGGTCATTGTTTCAGTAGTGTAGCACTCTCCACTTTCTCCAGCTTATTATCGCCTAGATAACCACTCACCATCAAATGGGTGAGACCATTGTCCAGTACTTCATGCTAGTAACCATTTTACTGAGTAGAACTGGGATGTATTAAGCAGTCTGAAAGAACGTTAAAAAAAACAGCTGTCGTATAATAAATACTTAAAATCACAGACTAAGATAGCAATTCCAGTAGTGCCTGATTGATGCGACAGACATATAAACCAGTTTTGTGGGCTCATCGCTGAGAGCTAGTCGTTTTTTACCATAAAATCGAGAACATAGCACTAAAAAACGTAACGATTAAAGGACCATCCTTCGAGAGTACAACTGAAGATCTGCACTATGTAATCAAGTGTCCGGACACCTGGCTGAAAATGACTTACGAAGTTCGTGGCGACCTGCGTCCGTAATGCTGGAATTTAGTATGTTGTTGCCGACCCTTAGCCTCAGTGACAGCTTCCACTCTCGCAGACATACGTTGAATCGTGTGCTGAAAGATTTCTTCACGGAGTGGTGCATTGATGAGAGGTATCGTTGTCGTCGGTGAGGCCTGGCGCGAAGTCGGCGTTCCAAAACATCCCAAAGGTGTTCGATAGGATTCAGGTCAGGGCACTGAGGAGGCTAGAACATTAGAGGGATGTTAGTGTCATGTAACCACTCCGCCACAGGCCATGCATTATAAACAAGTGTTCCATTGTGCTGAAAGACGCTACCGCCATCACCGAGCTGCTCTTCAACAGTGGGAAGCAAGAAGGTGCTGTGATAGTGCCGCGCAAAAAAACAAGGGGTCCAAGCCCCGACCATGAAAAACACGTGCACAGCACAACACTGCCGCTTCTGAATTTACTGTTGGCATTACACACGCTAGCTGATGACGTTCACCGGGCACTCGCCATACCCACAACCTGCAGTCCGATCGCCACATTGTGTAACGTCCTTCGTCACTCTACACAGCGTTTTTCCGCTGTTCAGTCGTCCAATGTTTACGCTCCTTACACCAAGAGAGGCTATGGGTTATGAGCAGCCGCTCCACCACGAAATTCAAGTTTTCTCAACTCCCGCCTAACTTTCCTAGTACTTGCTAGTGGATCCTGATGCAGTTTGGAATTCCTGTGTGATGGTCTGGATTGATGTCTGCCTATTACACGGAGCGCCCCATTCTGCTATCTCACGATGTCTAATGACTACTGAGGTCGCTGATGTGGAGTACCTGGCAGTAGGTGCCAGCGCAATGTACCTAATATGAAAAACGTATGTTTTGGGGGGTGTCTAGGTACATTTGGTCACATAGTGTTCATATAGATGAATTATAAGGCCTGTTTGTAGACCTCTTCCTTTTCGGTTCTCCACAAGCGCGGTTTACAGCTCGTAGCGGGAAGGGGTAGGCGGTCTAGTTCATTCTTCTAATGTTCTCTCGTTCCACGAACTCCTCCACGTGCTCTGTTCGATACGGTCGCGCATGGGTGTCCATAAAAATTAAACCAGGTGCAATTCATCCCTGAACTGATGGCCATGGGAAGAAGTATAGTGTCACAATGACATTGACCGGCTAGTGTAAGGTGTTCAGATTTGGAGACGAACTGCCTTTCCATCATTATGCGTCAGTACAGATATCACCTGGTCTATCAGAACAATCATGTATGACAACGTCCCGGTTGCTTTACGTGTTCACACCTCTCACCTCATTGGTCTTGTCCCTCTGCTTTTGGCACCATCGCAAACGGTGCCGCTGATGTGCCATGAGACACAACGTACTGTTCGTCGGGAAGAGAGACAATTGCTCCGCTGTCGCTTACCACTGTGGAGCGTGAGATTACGTGCCTTGCAGTCCTTTTAAATGTTATCACAGTTGCACCCGCTTTGTGTTGTAAGTGTCTTCTTGCTTGTTGCACAATATAGCGGGCTTCTGCTGCTCATGAGCGTAGTTCACCACCTCTTCTCCTTTGGACAGCAGTGTCCGTGGTTCAGAACATTCCACATGGCCGTAAAACAACGATGTGAATGATACCAAACTCTTGGACTACACTCCTCACACTTCGTTCTTCTGCCAAATTCCCAAAGCTTTTTCCCACGTGTGAAGTTATCCAGATGTCTCCGGTCCATGTTGTAATGAAGAACACAAAAGTGCACCGTAACCGTTGAGAAGCCAGACTCGCTTGGCGCTATTGCCAAGCTGACCTAGCTTCATGTGACGTGCCACTTTCCCTGCGCGACTGGGAACCTAAGGCTTTTTCACGTTCATTCATTTCCACCGAATAGGCAATATCTTCCGTTACTTCATCTACGTCGTCCATAACTTTTGCAGAACAGTGTACTAAACATTGATCTCAGATGTTAGCGATGGGAGAAAAAAGAAAAAAAAAACTGACGGTCTGGGAGATGCTAGTGCAGCGAGCCCTCGTGCTACTTGCTATTACCGGAGGTAGTGCGTTGGGGTGCGTTAGCTTTCTGCAGACATCGCTGACCGTGGAGGGAGCCCGAGCAGGTGTTGCTTTGGGCACCTGGCGCTGCTGCACGTGAGGCGCTTCGCAATGGCCGGCACAGGTAGGCTGGCCACGTGCGCCGCACGTGCCTCCAGGCCCAGAACTCTCTCCTCCTCCTTTGAACCTTCATACTTCAGCCATCAAAGCTAGATGTTTCAAATTCTTCATCCTTACAGTGTTCGTTTTATTTGCGTATGCGGAACCACGCATATGTTCTCTTTGGGGCTGCTCATGTGAGGGATAGTCGTACTTTAATTACCGCTTCGTAAGCTGGCGTTAGCCCACCTCTACGTATTCTCCATTCAATGTGCCACATTCTTCCCAACGTTAGATGGCTTGTAAGAGGTCTTGTAGTAGAAGTCTGCATTTTTGCCTTTCAGGAGACTTTACAATTGTAAAATCATCCCGTCGTCATTCAGGAAATGCCTGCCACACTATGGTTTCATCATCCGAGGAGAGAGAAAGGTCTCTCTGTGTGCCATGTCGGCAGGAAACATAGGAAGGAGGAAGGGGTATGAGGCAAAATATGATAGACTAAGGAATAGCTAGCGGTGTCTTGTGCAGACTGAGTTGGGGCGTTGTCCTGCAGCAAACTCGATGGACAGCCTAGCCTTGATGGCTTTCCGTGATCTCGTCAGGCGATTTCAGTAAGGTACTAACGTGAAAGTTCGTTCCTTACGACCACAATCGCTTAGCCTCGCACTACTGCCACGTCAAAACACACAAGCGAAGACGATATTTGCGTCTTCACCATTCTCGGCAATGGTGTATCCTATATTTCGGCTGCTTGGTTTACTTCTTCGTCCCTGTGTCGTACTTCTACTCCCAACACTCCTCGATGAGGATTAGGTTGCTAAAGAAGTCATTTTATTTGGCCTGATGAAGCTGTGAAATTGACACTGGCGCCAAATTTCCGCATGTTAAAAATGCCGTGCAAAATAGTAAACACTGATCCACCATTGATTGTAACTTTTTCCAAATCGCCTAATTTTGATACTGGGTTTGACGATCACCAGGGCCTCCACTTCTCTCGTGATTCCAGGTTCTTCCTAAGGAGATTATCTGGTACTGCAGTCTTATTTGACTCCACAGGAAGCATTTGCACCAAAGACATTGCGACTAATTACAGAACTCTGCTTGCCACCTGTCAAAAGCAACTGGTAATACGTAATAGTCAAAGACTATTTGTGCACTGGATAGTTCGAATGCCGGCTTGAGTGGTCGAGTGGTTCTAGGCGCTACAGTCTGGCACCGCGCGACCGCTACGGTCGCAGGTTCGAATCCTGACTCGGGCATGGATGTGTGTGATGTCCTTAGGTTAGTTAGGTTTAAGTAGTACTAAGTTATGGGGTACTGAAGACATCAGATGTTAAGTCTCATAGTGCTCGGAGCCATTTGAACCTGTTCCAGTCAAGTATGGTTCGCGGGAAGAACGACTGCCTGAAAGTCTCCGTGCGCGCTCGAATCTCTCTGATTTTACAATCGTGATCTGCTAGGGAGGTATGAGTAGAGGGAACCAATATATTTGATACCTCATCTAAAAACGCACCCTCTCGAAACATGGACAGCAAACTACACCTCGATGCAGAGCGCCTCTCTTGCAGAGTCTGCCACTTGAATTTGCTAAACATCTCCGTAATGCTATCACGCTTACCAAATAGCCCTGTGACGAAACGCGACGCTCTTCCTTGGATCTTCTCTCTCTCCTCTGTCAATCCGACCTGGTGCGGATCCCCCACTGATGAGCAATACTCAAGTATAGGTCGAACGAATGTTTTGTAAGCTACCTGCTTTGTTGGTGGACTACACTTTCGGAGCACTCTCCCAATGAATGTCAACCTGCCACCCGCCATATAAACAATTAATTTTATATGATCAGTCCACTTCAAATCGTTCCGTACGTATACTCCCAGATATATTACAGAAGTAGCTACTACCAGTGTTTGTTCCGCTATCATATAATCATACAATAAAGGACACTTCTTTCTATGTTTTCGCAATACTTTACATTTGTCTATGTTAAGGATCAGTTGCCAAATGGCATCTACCTGGGAACCTGTATCTAATATTTTCTGGGTCTCATGAACAATTAAAGCGAGTTGGGTCTCACAAGATCGCTGTTTCCGGAATCCATGTTGATTCCTACAGAGTAGATTCTGGGTTTCCAGAAATGACATGATACGCGAACAAAAAACATGTTCTAAAATTCTACAACAGATCGATGTCAGAGATATAGGCCTATAGTTTTGCGCATCTGCTCGACGGCCCTTTTTCAAAACTGGAACTACCTATGCTCTTTTCCAATCATTTGGAACCTTCCGTTCCTCTAGAGACTTGCGGTACAAGGCTGTTAGAAGGGGGGCAAGTTCTTTCGCGTACTCTGTGTAGAATCGAATTGTTATCCCGTCAGCTCCAGTGGCTTCCCACTGTTGAGGGATTTCAATTGCTTTTCTACTCCTTGGACACTTATTTCGATGTCAGCCATTTTTTCGTTCGTGCGAGGATTTAGAGAAGGAACTGCAGTGCGGTCTTCCTCTGCGAAACAGCTTTGGAAATAGGTGTTTAGTATTTCAGCTTTACGTGTGGCATCCTCTGTTTCAATGCCATTATCATCACTGAGTGTCTGGCTATGCTGTTTCGATCCACTTACTGATTTAACGTAAGACCAGAACTTCCTAGGATTTTCTGTCAAGTCGTTACATAGAATTTTACTTACGAATTCACTGAACGCTTCACTCATAGCACTCCTTACGCTAACTTTGACATCGTTTAGCCCCTGTTATCCTGTCTAACCTTCTCAACAGCGTCTCAAGGTGTAAGGGTATACGTCACTGTCCATAGTGGTCTGTCTGTAGGATTGGGGTCATAAGCTAGAAGGTGCTGTTCGGCAGGGTTGGGCTGTTTCCACACCCTTCTTTCCCTCTCATCGTCGGAAAAGCACACATACGGGGTGTTCAAAAAGTCTTTCCGCAGTGCCGTATGACTGTTCGCCTGCCTGGGTTACTTCCATTCAAGTGGACTCTCCCAACATTCCACTGTTTCGTTTATCTCAGCTAGCGTCAGTAGTGTCGTTGGTTTGTGTCGCCACGTATTGACGTGAACGTTTAAGTTTAGCTTCTAACACTCCTGTCCGCTACTGCTATACCAATAACCTTAAAGCTGCAGGCAGGTTGTGAAATAAAACTATCTTATTAAAGCAATTACGGTATAACGCAACGGAGCAGTGTTACCCTGTGAGAGGAATTATGTTATGTTGACCGTGATATACCTAACAGAGGTGGCGTATCGGAAGCGAAAGTCAGAAATACGTAATTATTCAAACAGTAATTAATAATGTTTTACCTAACTACACTGTTTCAAGAATAAGGAAAACGGTCGCCAGCCTAATTAGGAAAGAGAAAGATTAACGTTCTTTTTAAAGAACGTAGGTATGAGTAACTTTAACGGATAACACAACCTATATTTTACCACACGCGAGTGCAATGAACTCTGACACCTGCATATGTTAACGTTAACAGTTAACAGTTAGAGCAGCACAAACTATTTGCATAAATATAACAAATAACGAAACCCCTTATTACTTTCAGTGCTTATTCAAACTGAATTATCTTTATAACGTTACTATTACTATTCACTGCAGAATCATTAATTGGACATAGGTTCAGTATTATTGTTCAAATATTTTCCTAGCTGACATAAAATTATAAATGCAGTTCAATGCATTTTTATGAACTTTTCACAGGTTAAACGTCTCTCAACTAAATACTATTCTATTTAGAATGAAAGTTACATGGAATTCACTAACAGGTTACTCTTCACTGTCTTTTGAATAAAGAACTTATGGTTTTCATAAATAGTGGTCTTCCCGTTACTTGTTACCTAGTATTAGCACAATAGACAAACTGTGGATTCTGTTATACTATTAATCTGCACTTCCAACACACAAGAGAAACAAACACTTAGCAATCATGTATATAAACCTTTCTACTATTGCCGTTTTCCACTTTTGCTACGGTGAAACACAATGTTGACAAAATTGCAATAAACTGACTCACCTTTTTAAATTTACTACAGGCAGCAATGTGATCATTTACTAAGCAAAACTTTATAAGCCTCAATTTTATGAACTTTTAATCTTTAAAAGAAACAGCAAATTATGAAACAGCAAATTATCTTTATTACCACAGCCTTATACTTTCAGATAAATGATTAAATAGGTGACTTTAAAAATTTACAAAACTACATTTACTGGTTCCCACAATTTCACCAAATCCACAGTAAACCTGAATATTCCCTTCTCATCAAAGATCAAACAACATTATGTAATTAACTGTCTAACTTAGAGGCTTTCATTTCTTTTCTTTTTTTACAAACTAGGACACTCGGTAATCATTGTTCAAATGGAGAGGAACCTGAGAGGAGTTGTGATAGGGAAAAAATCAACGTAGGTACATAAATTCAGTTGTAAGTTACCATGTGTTTGCGCACACTAAAACACCCAATAAGCTGATCCTTCACTGTACATTATTATAGTACTCCTTTACAGTGATTGCGCAATGTGGTGGCAACTGCATGTTGATAGATGGATTTGCAGGCACTACCGCTGGACTCTGTCCCTTCTTGGTGGCGATGATGGATACCAATTCCAGATTCGTTCCAGTTATTTACCCATGGTTCAAAAAATGTTTCAGATGGCTCTGAGCACTATGGGACTTAACAGCTGCGGTCATCAGTCCCCTAGAACTTAGAACTACTTAAACCTAACTAACCTAAGGACATCACACACATCCATGCCCGAGGCAGGATTCGAACCTGCGACCGTAGCAGCCACGCGGTTCTGGACTGCGCGCCTAGAACCGCGGGACCACCGCGGCCGCCTATTTATCCATCCATCCGAGGCATTGCACAGTGGCAGAAATAGCCTCTCTCGGAACCAGCACAATATACAACTTTTACATGGCAGTGCACAGTTTGGTAGTTCGTCCCCGACTGACTCTTTGTTCCACCTTTTCTACCTAGGCCAACCACAATTCGTGCTAGCTACTAAGTTCCGTTCCCGAGGGGATCCACACTACCTTTTACATACAGGATTATTAAGAACCCTAAGTGAAGGTCAGCAGTTTACATAACAGCAAACAAACATTTTAAATAAAACAGAACATTTGCACATATTTGTGTTTCTACAAAAAAATTATTCACCCAAATTCGAAATGTATTCAAGTACGTTTTATCTCCCGCCAATTGGGACAAAGGATTTATATCACAGATGTAATACAGTGCATAGAATCAAACCATGACATCAAAGTTTTAACAAAGAAAGGAGTATACAATTTTGTGTTATTGATCCAAACACATTTACAGAAGCTCAACGATGTAACATTAAATGAAACAAAAGAAAAATAAATCAGAAGAGCACTAGAGTTATGGTGTTACAAGCTCCTTTGTTTCGTTTTTGTCACTGTTAAAATGCTAACCATTGAAGAAAGTATGTTTTTAGTCGAAGTGTCCAAAGCTGGCGATAAATCAACAGTTCGTCAAACATTTAATTCAGTTTTCTCGGAGACAACACTCGCACATCGCGATACTGTGCGAGATATGATTTACAAAATTCGATGTACGTGTTCATTGACAGATGCTCTGAGAAGTGGTCGTCCTAGCGTTTTGTCTGAGGATAAACTACTGAATTGTGTATTCAACAACAGGGGCGACACTTTCAACATTTAATGTGAAAATTTGTATGTAAAAATGAATATTGAGTAAATTAATAACTTGTGTTTCACTGAGTTTCATTTCGGTATATTCACTGCGGCATACGGCTCGCGCGGCTAACAATCATACGACACTGCGAAGAGACATTTTGAACACCCCATATGTCACTATTCACGAACTCATTACAATCACCTGTAGCACAGTAGGCCGACACATCTATAATGGAACACTGTGTGATGTCATACACACGAATTTGAGAATATTATGTGATATGTGAGGTCAGTTTTAGTCATAGTTACTCGCTGGTTTTAGTTTTTAGGTTTCCGTATCCATCTGATATGGAATTTTAGAACTAGATTAGAGTTATACTTGTAGGAAAAGAATCTTACGTTGAAAGTAGTGTAGTTCTTAACGACTTGGTTTATCACTGTTACTCTTTTCTCAATGTAGCATCTTGCTTACGTCCTCTGTAGCAGGTCATCAGCGCAACTCCCAGAAACTTGCTAAATCGGTAACTGCATAATAAAGTGCAGCTCCTGGTGGTTGTGACGGATAAAATATGCTAGACACGACAGTCATCTCTTATATTAATTACATGTAGAGCCTAGAAGTTTCTACAATGACAACAAGCCTTTTTCTACCATGAGAAACGTTCATGACAGAAAGTATGAAGTATGAGGGACAGCCAAATGAAAACCGAGCAAATGGTTCAAATGGCTCTGAGCACTATGGGACTTAGCTGCTAAGGTCATCAGTCCCCTAGAACTTAGAACTACTTAAACCTAACTAACCTAAGGACATCACACACATCCATGCCCGAGGAAGGATTCAAAACTGCGACCGTAGCGGTCGCGCGGCTCAATACTGTAGCGCCTAGAACCGCTCGGCCACTCTGGCCAGCGAAAACCGAACACCCTCCACAACGGACCATGGAATGGTTCCATTCAAAAGTAATCACCACATGCGTTAAGACATTCGTCCTATCTATTTCCTTTCGGCCGATGACGGATCCACAACCACACCAACTGCTACACTTCCTCGTACGACTGAAATCGATGCCAGCGCGTGTCTTTCTTCCGGTCGCCGGGGATATGAAAATCGCCCTGCGAAAGTATGGGCGATGTTGCAGTGTTTCCCATCCAAACCACTGATGAGAATCCTTCGTTCAAATGGCTATGTGTGTGGGGGGGGGGGGGGGCGGCATTATCGTGCAACCGGATGACACTTTACACCACTGCTTATTGAAAGTGATTCCATGCTCAAGGAAGTCGACGGGGAGAGGAAGCATCCTGTTGAACGATAGCGCCCACCCCCTACTACCAATGGGACGAGGGCTACGCCGAAGCGACTTGGTTGTGAAACAGTGCAACATCCTTTGTACAGCTCAGATACTTTATTTCTTTGGCGACCTGAACATAGAGATGCGTGGACGTCGTCACTCGGACGAGGAATTGTAAGAGTCGGTGTAGTTATGTTGTGTGTTTCTGACGTTACTGTTTCTTTACAGGCGTAGATCGCAATTCAGCGTGCCACAAGGAAATGCCCTTGTAGTTATGTATCCATCTACGAAGCTCGATCGCCTCTTCACCCACGGGGAAAAAGTCTTAGCGGGTGTGGGTAATTAATTCTGAATGGTACCGTTCCACGGACCCGTGGTGGTGGGTGTTCGGTTTTCATTGACTGACACTTACGAAACAGCTGGCTAAGGCATTCTTCCGGAGTGGCTATAGTATGGCCTAACGAATGGAATATGTATGAATATATGAAGATGGTATCTGTTCTTCCAGACATGTCCGAAGAACAAATACCATAGGTGATTTCGCAGCTCTCGAAGAATGAAATTACAATGAAATCCAGCCATTAGCTGCTTACAGGCACTGATAAATGTCAACGGTGACGGTTGAAAATGTGTGTGCCTCCACAGGGGTTCGAACCTGGTTTCTCCTGCTTATATGGCAGACGCTCTATCCGACTGAGACATCGAAGTCACAGAGGGTAGTGCGACTGCCATGCTCCCCGTGAGACCCATATTTCCAACTTACTGTCCACACACTTCATTTTTAGTGCCCCTGCCAGCTATACTCATTACTCGCGGCAGTCAACGTAACGACTTCCGTAAGAGTTTGAGTAATGTCAGAGAATCTACAAACCTTAGTGAAAACCTGTGTAAAGCACTAAAAAGTCCCCCAGTCTTATTGTCACCACAGATGGAGACTTCAATAAGCCAACAGTCAGCGGGAATATTACAAGTTTATAAGTGATGGCCGTGAGAACACATCATGTGAAACGTTAGTAAATGAGCTCTATGAGAACTAGTTGTCTGGAAGCCCACTCACGATGAAAATATATTGGATGTAATAGCTGAAACTAGTCCTGACCTCTCTGAAGATGTCCACATAAAACTGAACATGGAGCAATTGTAGCAAGAATGACTAACAAAACACAAACATGTAGAATGATTAACAAACTGGATAAAGAGGCAGGAGTGTATAACCTCATAAAGGAACTGCAAACAGCTCTAGGGGTCGGTGGGAGCAAGTGGAGGAACTGTGACTCAGAACGAGAACTGTTGGCAATGCAGAATAGTTCATGATGAGTGGTATCCACCAGCATGTACAGTCACTATAAAGGAACCAGAGACCACTGCTTAATAGGTATAAAACAAATCACAGGTCTTCAGACAGAGAAGTGAAATGGGTTTGGCTGCCAAGAGGATAAGGCGTGCAGTCTTGATCATCTACCGTAGAAAAATATATCAAATGATTTTCTGGTCATACGTAAAGGCTCCTACTGGTACCTAACTTAGTGTTCAGTACCATATATACAGATCAGCGGTGTTGAAGAATATCTGAAGACGCTAAAATTGAACAAAACAACAGGGCCTGATGGAATCCCTACCTGATTCAGTACTGAAATTTTCGGTTTGATAAGTCCCTATTTTAACCACAAACCATCGTAGATTCCTCGAACGAAAAACGGTACCAGTAAATGGAAAGAAGGACATACCACATCCGTCTGCAAGAAGGGCAGCAGAAGTGACGCACAAAACTAAGGTACCGCAACCTTGACTTTTATTTGTTGTAGCATCTTAGGAATAGTTGAGATATCATAATGAGGTACACAAAATGAAATTTTCGTTCAGCAGCGTGATGTGCTGCTAGATTAAAACTACGTGCCGGAACGAGATTCCAACTAAAGACGTTTACCCTTCTCGATAGTAAAGATTTCGCATCTTGATTTCCCTCGGGAAAGTGTGTTTAAATCCTTTCTGTTTATGTCATATGTCAATTACCTTGAATACGACATAATGAGCAAAACTCTGATTTTCCACAGATGATCCAGTTACCTATAACGAAACACCGTGTGGACATTCTTAATAAGCTTTAAAAGTGGTACGAAGGTTAGCAACTTCCTTTAAATGTTCAGAAATGTAAAACTGCTCTCTTCAACAAAATAAAAAAAATAAAAAACGTAGTATTGTATGACTACCGTATCAACAAGCCACAAATGAAATCGATAAACTCATACAAATACCCGGGTGTAACATTTTGTAGGATATGAAATAGAACGGTCACATAAACACCGTCGTCCGTAAAGCTTCGCCGCGACCGGAAAAAGGTCCAGCAGGGTGGGGACCGAAGACGACTGAAGAGAATCGTTCGTCGTGACAGAAGGGCAACCCTTCCGCAGATTTCTGCAGAGTTCAGTACTGGGCCATCAACAAGTGTCAGCGTGCGAGCCATTCAACGAAACATCGTTATGGGCTTTCGGATTAGAAGGCCCACTGTATATCCTTAATGACTGCACGACAAAAAGCTTTACGGCTCGCCTGGGCCCGTCGACGCCAACATTTGACTGTTGACTGTTGATGACAGGAAACATGTCTCAGAGGACGAGTCTCATTTCAAATTGTATCGAGCGGATGTATGTGTACAGGAAAACCTTATCAATCCACGAGCGCTGCTTCTCAGCAGGGGCCTGTTCAAGCTGGTGGAGGCTTTGTAATGGTGTGGGGCGTGTGTAGTTGGAGTGATATGGAACCCTTGATATGTCTAGATACGACTCTGACAGGTAACACATACGTAAGCATCATGTGTGATCACATGTATCCATTCATGTCCCTTGTGCACTCCGACGGACTTTGACAGTTCCAGCAGGACAGTGCGACACCCCACAGTTCCGGAATATCTACAAAGTGGCTCGAGAAACGCTTTCAGAGTTTAAACACTTCCACTGGCCACCAAACTCCCCAGACATGAACGCTACTCAGCACATCTGGGACGCCTTGCAAGGTGCTGTTCGGAAGAGATATCCACCCCCTCGTACTCTTACGGATTTATGAACAGCCCTCCAGGATTCATGGTGTCAGTTGAAATGTTGGTGTTGTATGAAGATGGAGATGGGAGAGGGTGAAACCCGGTGCCGGTACATTGCCTGTTCCCAGCGAGAATCACCAGCGGGGCCGACAAACTTTACGTACACATATTACGGCCGGGTCAAGATCACATGCCGTCACTTCATGAGACACTGTAAAGAGAGCTTTGGTTTTTGAAACGGGACATTGGCGCAAAGTCCGGCGATCAGGAACTTCTCGCCACCACCTCTCCTGACCTTGTCGGCCAAATACGAGCAGTGGAAGTCCCCCCCCCCCCCCCCCCCCCCAAGGATTCGAACCAGCTTACCCGCTCGTAGAGCACCACATAATAAGCTTATGTTAGCGACATCGGCCACGAAGGTGAGTATTTCGCACATATAATTCGTCTTTACAGCAGATTTCTTACAAATCACTCGTGCGACCCATTTTAGAATATTTGTCAAGTGTATGGCTGTTCAAAATTGTTCAAATGTGTGTGAAATTTTATGGGACTTAACTGCAAAGGTCGTCAGTCCCTAAGCTTACACACTACTTAACCTAAATTATCCTAAGGACAAACACACACATCCATGCCCAAGGGAGGATCCTCCGTGACCAGTCGCATAGTCCATGACTGCAGCGTGTCAGACCGCTTGGCTAAACCCGCGCGTCTGTATGGGTGACATTCCACATAGGTCTAACAAGAGAAGAAAGAGTGGGGCAACACGAATGGTCACAAGTTAGTTTGACAGTGGGAGAGTGTCAAAGAGGCGCTGAAGAAACGGAACTGCTAAACACTCGGACGCAAAGCTCTCCCGAGAAAGCATTCTTCAACAGTTTCAAGAACCAGCTAGGAAGTCTTCCTAGGATGGGGCTCGTTTATTCTGTCTATGTTGACTGACACTAGCGTTTGAGACTGTTCAGTATTATGTGGCTAAAATTTCGTGTTTGAAGACATGTGATTCAATGATTTACCCTGACGGAGTCTTAAGGACATTTTATATTCTAAGGTCAATGCTTTTTTACTTGAAGATGTGGTAATCATATCAAGAAACTAGTCATGATAAACAAATCTTTTGACGCTGCTGTTGAAGTATTCATCAACAAAAATGTTCATTATAAATGTATTTTCCCATTACAGGAAGTGACTTATAGATATAGACACGTTATGGGTTTGTAGATAAAAGAAAGAACACAATATTGACCATAGAAAATGACGTAAATATCAAGACATGAAGGGGACAGTACAAAACACAGAAGTTGCATTAGCAAGGCAGATGAACGAAGTTGGCTAAGAAAGTTGCCTAAGAAATGTGAATATTTCAAAAAGTGGACGTCCTTAGCCCGAAAGTTCATGCAATATCTCCTTTGTAATCCGGTTGCTACGTGTTTATATATGGACTGTCATTTTTGATTTTAAGCTGCACTTAAGTTAACGTACATAAACTGTTCAAGCTGGCCTCCAGGTATTTCTTATTAGAAGACGTCCCTTCGAAGGTATGGACTGCAGTGGCTGAAAGACTTTATCCCAAGGTACATGCATAGCATTAATTAAGTTTCCAGCCCTGTGGTATGTGCCC
Organism: Schistocerca gregaria; assembly: GCF_023897955.1. Classification (NCBI taxonomy): domain Eukaryota; kingdom Metazoa; phylum Arthropoda; class Insecta; order Orthoptera; family Acrididae; genus Schistocerca; species Schistocerca gregaria. Next base: position 342,586,997 of record NC_064926.1, on the reverse strand, counting down.
TATCGAACTCACAACTCTTGCCACTTCTCAGTTACAAAGAAAGAGAATCATGAAAAGGTGTCCTGAAACCTTAAACAGTTTATAATTAAAGCGGAATTTATTACACTCTACTTGAATTTTCCATTGGTTTCAGATTCGATAAGGCCACCATCCTCTAAGTTTTCTCAGCAAATAAAAAAAGTAACTATTACACTCCGGTCCAGGCTTGGTCACTCGCGGCCTTCCCCGAGCGCCAAATCGGCTGGTGCTGGAACTGGGATGATAAGTATTTCCGCGCCATCTGTGTTATCTGGTCTCGTGACAGTCCTAATAACAGGTCGTGAGTGGACGCTGCGATGTACCTCTGCAGTAAAAGCCGAAACGCTCATGGCGCTTCTCTTTAAAAGTATGATGTAATGTGATAGACACATAGTTGCTGCGGTTTGTTGTGTCACAGCATCTCGGAACTATTAAACGAGGATCCGTTGGCTACAGGATGGGTAAACCGTTCCAGCAGATCGCAGCCCCTGTTAATTCTAGTCGTCAGGGGACAAATCATTTAAATCTAACATTCCCCGGTATACAGACAGGCAGAGATCGCCACTTTTTTGGCCACCAATGTCACTGACCCTGATGCCTATAGATTTTATGCCTATGACTATTCCTGAAAGGCACAGTCTACAACGAAAAAGCAAACTGTATACACTAAATCCCCCATCGGATTACGAATACTACTACAGTCACAATAGACGATAACTCAAATAAAAAACCCAGTTTCGCAACCAACACTGTTTTCTCTTTCATACTTTTGCCATTTGTTGCTGTATCACATCACCAAGGATTGGAAAAAGTTTTCTGATTGGTCTTGTACTTATACTCCTCCCACAGGAACAAATGAATAATTTTTAAAGTTAACGGCCTCGGTCTAACTTCCTCTCCCATGAAGCGGCCGTTGTACAAAGATCCAAGTCTCGCCAAATGTAGGGTACACTGTTCTTTATATTATCCCTTGCTCACGTAATAGAATGTATATCATTGTTGCACTCCCAAATGCATAGTAACTATTCAAAACATTCGTATCACTGCAGCACTAGGTTCGCAAGTTCCATTCCTTACTTGATCCTTTGAGTCTACAGCTGGTTCATAGTTGTGGAAGAGCTCTGGTTAGTGTTTAAGCTCTTGGATTTGATGTACGTAAGGCCATCATCGCGACGGCAGCCAGACCTCTCCTCGTGATATTTGTTATGGAAAGTTGGATTACAACTTCCCTCGCCAAAAGTATCTCAGCAGAGGTCAGTTAGGTCGTAAAACGTCTTTAGGTACAATTGAAAGCCCAGGTTCTGTAGTTATTTGATATTCCATTTTCTGCACAGTTATTTCATTGGCATTTGAAACATCCGATAAGAATGCATTTCCCAATTCGTTATCGGCCTTCAGGAATACATATAATTTCAGCACTAGTTTGCAATACAGCTTCGTTATCTCCTTTAATGCAAGTCGGTGTACACAGTTTTGTAATAAGATACCGCCTTTTTGTACAACTTATAAAGAAACACGTATCTCTTCATTAAATTTATAAAAGTATAGGGCTGTAGAGATATGCTGAATGAAACGCGTGTGAGTAGCAAGGGGAATTGCATGAGGCTTTCAGCGATTACCGTAGCACAGTATTGTCAAACGATTTCTTACAAAATCCAAAGAAATTCTACATCTACATTTACACTCCGCAAGCCACCCAACGGTGTGTGGCGGAGGGCACTTTACGTGCCACTGTCATTACCTCTCTTTCCTGTTCCAGTCTCGTATGGTTCGCGGGAAGAACGACTGTCTGAAAGCCTCCGTGCGCGCTCTAATCTCTCTAATTTTACATTCGTGATCTCCTCGGGAGGTATAAACAGGGGGAAGCAATATATTCGATACCTCATTCAGAAACGCACCCTCTCGAAACCTGGCGAGCAAGCTACACCGCAATGCAGAGCGCCTCTCTTGCAGAGTCTGCCACTTGAGTTTGTTAAACATCTCCGTAACGCTATCAAGGTTACCAAATAACCCTGTGACGAAACGCGCCGCTCTTCTTTGGATCTTCTCTATCTCCTCCGTCAACCCGATCTGGTACGGATCCCAAACTGATGAGCAATACTCAAGCATAGGTCGAACGAGTGTTTTGTAAGCTACCTCCTTTGTCAATGGACTACATTTTCTAAGGACTCTCCCAATGAATGTCAACCTGGTACCCGCCTTACCAACAATTAATTTAATATTATCATTCCACTTCAAATCGTTCCGCACGCATACTCCCATTCTGGTCATATGTAACGGATCATAGGGGTGGGGACTGATATTGGGGATAACACACAAAAATCAGAAACGCTGACTCTGAAACATTCCTTTCCACACACACACACACACACACACACACACACACACACACACACACACACACACACACACAAATAACAACCAGGGCTGTTGCTCCAGTTTAATTTTTGCGGCACTCTAAAGGTGATACGTCTGTATTTTAGTATCAGCGGTGTTGCAAATCAGCAGAAAAATCGCCTAAACTGAACAGAGCTCCAGCGCTCTGCGGTATCGGCCGCTTTCCGGTTGGCCGCACTTCCAAACACGCACGTCGCTAGTTACGCCGTCGCGGTTCCTACAGCCGCCACTGGGACACAAGGGCGCTGCCACGAACGATTGCGCCTCTGCCAATGAGATGCAAGCATCCCCTCTCTGTAGCTCCAACGGCGAGTGTACTTAAGTTCCAGCATTCATGCATCTTGGCCCAACCATCGTGCAACGACATGCGACAGGCTAGCACAGCTGAAGTCAAATGGGCCATCATGCGTACCACAGCTAGAAAGGCCCCTGGTCACGATGGCATTCAGAAACGTGTCCTCCAGGAGTTCACGGATAAAGCAGTAGAATACCTTACACACATCACGGATGCCATCCTTAAACACCAACACTTCACCCCCTCCCTCCCCCCCCCCCCCCCTTTTGGAAGACGGCCAAGGTCCTGATGTTCTCGAAGCCCGGGAAAGACCACTCCCTCCCACAAAATTACCGACCCATCAGTCTGCTGAGCGCTCTCAGCAAGATCGTTAAGAAGGTAAAACTAAAACGACTCACTACGCACTGCATCACAAACGACACCCTGAGACCGGAGCAATTGGGCTTCAGGAATCACCACTCGACAACCCAACAACTCCTCGCGTCGTTGAATACATAACACACGGATACAAGACAAACGAAGCAACTGCGACAGTGTTCCTGGACATCGAAAAGGTCTCCGACCGTGTCTGGCACAACGGCCTCATACCCAAACTCAGCAGCGCAGGGTTCCCCGATAGGCTCGTACGTCTCATACACTCATATCTCACGAACAGAAGACTTAACACCAACGTTCAGGGCAAACAAACAACACGACATGGTATTCGGGCTGGAGTACCGCAAGGAAGCATCCTAGGGTCTATAGTGTTTAACCTCTACATTAATGACCTTCCAGCTACACGCAACACGATGGTGGTAATCTACGCGGATGACGCTGCCATCCTCGCGCAAGACTGGAGTCCGTCTAACATTAAATCACGACTACAGACTACACTCAGAGCGGCAGAGCCTTGGTTGGTGAAATGGTGTGTTACACGTGCACAACTGCGAAACCGTTCTGTTCACTAGAAGAACGAAACTAACGCGCAAACATCAACACTGCAACCCAATAACACTACATGCACGCCCAATAAGTTCCCGTGAGGATGTTAGATACCTCGGTGTCTCGCTGGACCGGAAACTACTCTGGGGGGACCACATCTAACAATGGGTTAGGCTTTTGTGTTGAGGGGAAAACCTCGGTGCTAGTTTACGCTAGGCTGGATGATGCAGTTCAGCGACCTGCTCATACCTGAGTAGGACCAGTGCATGCCCTTGGCTTAAATTGTGCATTTAACATGCGTCACTTTTGTTTCTTGCGGATCGTATTGCTCTTGATCCATGGTTGTACAGATAAATTATAGCGTCAAGTATTTGTTGGAAGTATAAAGAAAATCAGCAGCCCGTTGTGCCCAGTTCGGAATCAAGTGATTTATTAGATGGTGATTTTGATTAACATGGCCATGAACACTGGTTGAATTCAAGCTCCCTCGCTGGACTAAAAGCAGGAAGAACGCTTCAGGTGTAATAGATTTCGGCCTCCTTATATAATAACTCCCCTGACGATTATTATCCTGCTGGTCTCGGCGGAGGTTCGAGGTTCGAGTCCTCCCTCGGGCATGGGTGTGCGTGTTTGTCCTAAGTACAATTTAGCTTAATTAGTGTCTAAGCTTAGGGACTGATGACCTTAGCAGTTAATTCCCATACGATTTCACACTCATTTGAACATTTTTTTAAAATTATTATCCTGTACTTGAAACGAATCGTAGTCGCCGACTAGGGGTCATCTGTTCCGTAAAAGACAACATTTGAATACCTTAATACCAAAATGTGGGCTTGTCTTTTCATTGTATCAAGAGTTTTCTATTGTATGAATACAACCACGAGCCTTCATATGCTTGAACCAGTGCTTGGTTCTCACGTGGTACCTATTCTCTATTGGCTGCTTTGCCTCAGTAATGTATAGACGTGCTTGTCTTCGCCAAATACTCTTTTGTCGTCTTTCGCTACATTTACAGCTATCAAGTAAGACAGAGTGATACAGTGTGCTGACGCACGCTGTTCGCAGCAGCCACGTCGCCAGCTCGGTCTCTTCTGAAAATAAATTTCGTCACTGCTGGGTTTTGAAAGTTCTTGTCCTGTATGCTTAGTTTCAGATCGTACAGATGACAAATTAAATTGTCTTACACGAATTTCGCGTACAATATGCTCATTAGTCCCTTCATCAATGTAAAATCATTCTTAGTTAAAACTTATTCATCTATTGATCTGATGGAATTACGATTTCTCGGAGACATGAAAGTCTCAAATTTATCTTAGACAGAGGTAGAATATGAAAAAATAAATTATTATCTATGCCAAGACCAGGACTTGAACGCAGGTCTCGTGGTTATTAGTCAGAAGTGTTAACTACTAAACTGAACTACACTTATTACGCTAGTGTAATGCCATCCCTAGCGGAAACCTCAGTGAAGGACTTCAGACCATTTTGCCCTTCCTAAATCGTCAGTACTGCCGAGACTCTCCGATGTGGAACTAGCACCCCAACTTTGTCCGTAATGGGGACATCATGACTGTACCTCAGATTTAGCGATCTTTTTATCAGAAAGAATTACATTTTCCTGGAGACATATGAGTCTCAATTTTATCTTCGAAAAGAATGGAAGCTGAAGTAATGAACTGAAATTTGTGTTAATGGGCTGAAGACGCAAATTGAGGTCTGTGATAGGGAGGGCTTTCGACAAGGGCGGTCCGTGCAGCTATCCGAGCTACGATGTTACAGTGATGTAGTGGATAGCACATTTTCCTAATAAGTAGAATAGCCGTGCACAAATTCCAACTTTAACAAAAATTTTAATTCATTACTTCCCCTTCTATCACTATACTCATCCATCTATTTGTATCATGAAAGATTGAATGAAGATCTCGTTGCAACTGCGAAAGCAATATCACGTCGTTTAAATTTCCACATCAGATTGCGTTATCATGGAATCATTCCTGAATATTGGATAATAATTAAGGTGAGACCTGTTTCAAAATATCAGTGAAATGTTTGACATTACTTTCGAGGGCGACAGAGGGCTTTCAAAATATCAAGTTTGATTGCGTGGTCATCATTCGCAGCAAACACAGAAATATTGTTTCTGTCAATTAAAAGACCCTCTTCCTTACTGCACTACATGTTATTGGTCCCAGACGCGTTAGACGGGTTTCGCGTTTTACTTTAAGGCATCCTCACTGTAATCTAGAATGATACGGTTTTGTTTCGATTTGCGATATTCAAAGAGTGAAAAACCGTTCAAGTTTTTTTTTTTTTTTTGTGTTACTTAAATGAGTGATTGTTTCCATTCTGATCTAGTCACAGGCTGGAGGTCACACTATAACTCCACTTACGAAACAATCATATTTACTCGTTACAAAATTTTTCTTCGCAATTTGCACATTATTTGCGCTAGCTGCTGTGGAATACTGTTATTACTCTGTCGCTAGCTGTTGATACCTGACCGAAAACTGCGATTTAAAGCCTTAGCTACTGTGTTATCACTTTATGTCTCTTCCTATTTGGTTCCCTTACGTACGAGTTGCCAACCTAACTACTTACTAGCCGAAAGCTAACGTCTTATCATTTATGCGCGCGCGCTCATGTGTATGTGTGTGTGTGTGTGTGTTGGCAACATGTACATAAACAACCTAAACAGAAAGAGACATAAAGTGAACACTCAGTATGCGGAATTCGAGATCGAGTCTCGGTGCGGCACATAGTTTTAATCCTTCAGTAAATTTCCTATGTGCGTACACTTACCAGCAGACAGAAAATCCCACAAACTGCAGTTAAGTCATGTCTTCTAAACATCCTTTCTTTCAGGAGCGCTAGTCTTGCAAGTTTAGCAGAAGAGCTTCAGTGAAGTCAGAAAGGTAGGAGACGAGGTACTGGCGGTAGCAAAGCTGCGAGGACGGTTCGTAAGTCGTACTTGGGTAGCTCTGTCGGTAGAGTAGTTGACTTGCGAAAGGAAAAGGTACGGACTTGGAGCCTCGGTCCGGCACACAGTTTTAATCCACCAGTAAGTTTCTGAACACACAGGTCTCGGTGTAAAATACCTGCAGCTAGTGAGAATGATTATAGTGTTCCAAAGCAGTTTGCGAAAATAACATGAAAACTGAAGAAAAAAGTTCTTAACGTGGAAATTTGCTCATTTTTCGTAAGTAACATTGTAGTACGATCTCCAGCATCTAACCGGAAGAAAGGAAACGCAGAGGCCACCTAAAAACTCGAATAACTGAAGAAATCGCGAAAAACGGAACTACAATCCGACACTACAACACAGTAATCAAAGCGACCGTCACCTATGCAAGTGAAACACTCTCATCGAATCAAAAACTAGATTTATAAAAAATCAACATAGTAGAAAGAAAGACTATTTCGAAAATTCTTGGACCACGATGGACACAAGATGGATACATACTGCAAACCATCGAGACAACAGAAAAAGTATCAAACATCGAAACTGACACCAGAAAGAGACGAATGAAGTGCTATGGACACCTAGAGAGATTACCAGGAAACAGACTAGCTAAACATCTATTGGACTATGTGACATCCTTTAAAGCATCAATACCTTGGGTAGCTGAAGTTAAGATGGATTTGAGAACAGCAAAGATTGAGATAAAAACAAATCAGACAGGGATACATTCAAAAGCAAAATTGATAAGCGGAAGTTTATCCAGAGACGGATCCAAAACCGTACCGCCCAAAGTGGAACGAAGAAGGAAAGAAGGCCTCCGGGGAAAAAATGAAGAAATATTGGGAAAAAAAAGAACCTTAAGAAAGACTGAAAACTCACCTGCTTATTATTCTCCGATGGGGTCATTCGCAAGTAATGATGATAATAATAATAATAATAATAATAATAATAATAATAATAATAATAATAATAATAATATCTGGTGAAATCAACAGAGTCAAGTACTTTAAGTATCTCAGTGAAGTTATTGAACCAACAGGACTCGAGAAAATAGCACAAAACAACCGAGTACAGAAATTCAAGAAAGCATTAGGACTTGTTCAAAGTATATATAACAAAAAATGCCTGTCAAAAGAAACTAAAATCAGACACTACAACACAGTTATCAAACCTACAGTCACATATGCAAGTGAAACGCTCTCACTGAATAGAAAACTAGATTTACAACATATTAAGAAAATAGAGAGAAAAATTATTAGGAAAATTCTGGGACCACGATACACACAAGATGGATACAGACTGCAGACCATCGAAACAACTGAAAAACTATCAAATATCGAAAGTGACATCAGAAAGAGACGAATGAAATTTTATGGACACCTACACAGATTACCTGGAAACAGTTTAACTAAACGTCTATTGGACTATGTGACATCACTTATAGCAACAATACCCTGGGTAACTGAAGTTAAGAAGGATTTGACAAAAGCAAAAATTGACATAACAGACGCATCAGACAGGAATACATTCAGAAGAAAAATTGACAAGTGGAAGTTTACTTCAGAGACGGCACCAAAACCATACCGACCAAAGTGGACTGAAGAAAGAAAGAAGGCTTTTGGCGAGAAAATGAAGAAATATTGGCAAAACAAGAAGAACCTAAAGAAATATTGATAAATCACCTGCTTATCGTTCTCCTATGGGGACATTCGCTAATAATAATAATAATAATAATAATAATAATAACAATAATAATATCGCACATCGAAAGAAAACTGTATCATTCCATATTCCACTGATGGTGCCTGAAAGTAAAAGGCTATGATCGTCTGAAACAAATAAAATACATTGCAGCAAGGAAAAGGTGCTTTGCGTTGACAAAACGAATATTCCAATGCACCGCCTGAAAAGACAGTCTGCGTTACCTATCTTGGCACGGGTCGGAGGGAGGGCCGGCAATGTGGGTGGAATCGCCCACCCCCTGGTAAATTGGCCGCGTGATTACTTGTGGGGCAGGGTCCAGGTCGGGCGCCTATGCCCGCGGCCAGCTGCGCCCATTACGGCATCCCCGCCTCGGACTCGCAGAGCTCTGCGACCGGGCCGCCCGAGGCCGCGACTCCACCCCTCTCTGCTGCGCTGCCCCACGACTCGCTTTCCCCACAAATACTGACAACACACCCTCTCCGCTTTGGACTCTGCCATGCAGGGTCGCCACCAGCTGTTTATTTTTAATCTTCTGTTCCTTCAAGGCGCAGTAACTTAGCTTTCATCCGCCGCTCTTTATCCTCGTTATTACGGGAAAACTTGTAGCATCCACGGCTTTGTACTAGGGCAAGGGCTGACGTAACGGCCACCCTAAGGTTTGGAAATTTTTCAGTTAAGTCGCAATCGAGATAGAAATCACTGGGAGTGCAGGAATATTATCCTCCTACCAATCTGCTGTTTCTCATTCTCGTTGTACAAAAGTAAAGCATATAAGTAATCAACAGACCTACAAGTTCTCAAGTCACCCATGTCTCCGACAAGTTCTGACATAACGGACACGTGGTCAAAAAGCGCCAAATAAATGAATCAGTTTTGCCTTTGAAAATGCTTACAGAGAGTTAGTTTACAGTAAAATTTACACGTTAAGAGTTAAAAAAGTTAATTACATAACTCACTGAAGAGACGAAAGAAACTGGTACACCTGCCTAATATCGTTTAAGGCCTTCGCGAGCATGCGGAAGTGCCGAAACACGACATGGCCTCGACTAATGTCTGAAGTAGTGCTCGAGGGAATTGACGACATGAATCCTGCAGAGCTGTCCATAAATCCGTAAGAGTACGACGGGGTGGAGATCTCTCCTGAGCAACACTTTGCAAGGCATCCCAGATACGCGCAATAATGTTCATGACTGTGGAGTCTGATGGCCAGCGGAAGTGTTTAAGCTCAGAAGTGTGTCCCTGGAACCACTCTGTAGCAATTCTGGATGTGTGGGGTGTCGCATTGTCCTCCTGGAATTGATGAAGTCCGTCGGAATGCACACTGGACATGAATTCATGCAGGTGGTCAGACTGGATGCTTACATACGTGTCACCTGGCACAGTTGCATATAGACATGTAAAGGGTCCCATCCAATATCACTCCAACTGCACACGCCCGACACCGTTACACTGCCTCCACCAATTTGATCAGCCTCCTGCTGACATACAGGGTCCGTGGATTCACGAGGTTGTATCCATACCCGTACCTGTTCATCCGCTCGATACAATTTGAGACGAGACTCGTTCCACCAGCCAACATGTTTCCAGTCATGAACAGTCCAATATCGGTGTTTATGGGTCCAGGCGAGGTGCAAAGCTTTGTGTCGTGCGTTAATGAAGAGTACACGAGTGGGCCTTCGGCTCCGAAAGTCAATATAGCTGATGTTTCGTTGATGGCCCAGCAGTGAAATCTATAGAAATTTGCGGAAGGGTTGCACTTATGTCACGTGGAATGATTCTTTTCAGTCGTCGTTGGTGCCGTTCTTACAGGATCCTTCTCCTGCTGCAGCGATGTCGGAGATTTGATGTTTTACCGGCATCCTGATATTCACAGTACACTCGCGAAATGGTTTAATGTGAAAATCCCAACTTCATCGCTAAGTGGAGATGTGGTGTCCCATAGCACGTGTGTCGACTATAACACTATGTTCAAACTCATTTAAGTCTTGATAACCCGTCATTTTAGAAGCAGTAACCGATGTAACAACTGCGCCAGGCACTTGTCTTAGACAGGCGTTGCCACCCGCAGCACCGTATTCTGCCTGTGAAGCTGTACAAAGGTGAGTGACGTTAATGGCAAGTCGAGGTCTTGCACGGTGCAATTTCTATTTTCTCGCAAACTGAAATATCACGTGCGGGGAAAGATGTTTTCCAACGAGAACGTTCACACGCCGGTTTTAGAATGGCCCATGACTGCGGAATGAACTTCTTTCGTAGAGGAACTGAACGACTGATAGAACGTTCCTAGCGTTGATTAGAGAGACTTGGTGACTATGTCGAAAAATAAAGCTTTATATCAGTGCCACTTCGCAATGTAGTCCAGCATTCAATATAAATCACGTCGCCTCCGCAATAATATACACTCCTGTAAATGGAAAAAAGAACACATTGACACTGGTGTGTCAGACCCACCTTACTTGCTCCGGACACTGCGAGAGGGCTGTACAAGCAATGATCACACGCACGGCACAGCGGACACACCAGGAACCGCGGTGTTGGCCGTCGAATGGCGCTAGCTGCGCAGCATTTGTGCACCGCCGCCGTCAGTGTCAGCCAGTTTGCCGTGGCATACGGAGCTCCATCGCAGTCTTTAACACTGGTAGCATGCCGCGACAGCGTGGACGTGAACCCTATGTGCAGTTGACGGACTTTGAGCGAGGGCGTATAGTGGGCATGCGGGAGGCCGGCTGGACGTACCTCCGAATTGCTCAACACGTGGGGCGTGAGGTCTTCACAGTACATCGATGTTGTCGCCAGTGGTCGGCGGAAGGTGCACGTGCCCATCGACCTGGGACCGGACCGCAGCGACGCACGGATGCACGCCAAGACCGTAGGATCCTACGCAGTGCCATAGGGGACCACACCGCCACTTCCCAGCAAATTAGGGACACTGTTGCTCCTGGGGTATCGGCGAGGACCATTCGCAACCGTCTCTATGAAGCTGGGCTACGGTCCCGCACACCGTTAGGCGGTTTTCCGCTCACGCCCCAACATCGTGCAGCCCGCCTCCAGTGGTGTGGCGACAGGCGTGAATGGAGGGACGAATGGAGACGTGTCGTCTTCAGCGATGAGAGTCGCTTCTGCCTTGGTGCCAATGATGGTCGTATGCGTGTTTGGCGCCGTGCAGGTGAGCGTCACAATTAGGACTGCATACGACAGAGGCACACAGGGCCAACACCCGGCATCATGGTGTGGGGAGCGATCTCCTACACTGGCCGTACACCTCTGGTGATCGTCGAGGGGACACTGAATAGTGCACGGTACATCCAAACCGTCATCGAACCCATCGTTCTACCATTCCTAGACCGGCAAGGGAACTTGCTGTTCCAACAGGACAATGCACGTCCGCATGTATCCCGTGCCACCCAACGTGCTCTAGAAGGTGTAAGCCAACTACCCTGGCCAGCAAGATCTCCGGATCTGTCCCCCATTGAGCATGTTTGGGACTGGATGAAGCGTCGTCTCACGCGGTCTGCACGTCCAGCACGAACGCTGGTCGAACTGAGGCGCCAGGTGGAAATGGCATGGCAAGCCGTTCGACAGGACTACATCCAGCATCTCTACGATCGTCTCCATGGGAGAATAACAGCCTGCATTGCTGCGAAAGGTGGATATACACTGTACTAGTGCAAACATTGTGCATGCTCTGTTGCCTGTGTCTATGTGCCTGTGGTTCTGTCAGTGTGATCATGTGATGTATCTGACCCCAGGAATGTGTCAATAAAGTTTCCCCTTCCTGGGACAATGAATTCACGGTGTTCTTATTTCAATTTCCAGAAGTGTATGTGTTTCCGATATCCTGTCTATGTATCTATCAACTCATTGCCGTAGGAGCTAGATAGGGGTCAGTAACTTTCAATCCGTTGTTTCGGCGACAAACACACAAATAATCGTGTGGTCTTTCAGATGCGACGACATGCAGCATGTTTTGTAGAAGTAGTAAATAGCGGTTACAAGAAAAAACCTGTGTATTTCGCATCATACAATTGTTTCGGCTAACCGTGCTGTCTCTACTTCGGTTTAATCCAAATAATTGGGAGTTAATGTATACAGGGTGTTTCCAAGTCTTTGCGATAAACGTGAAAGATCACGTTATGGGGAACAACTGTGTTAGAGACACAAAGTGTCCTTAAATGTTTGTCGACCCTGAGATGACGAGGTTTCACCGAATTAACAAGGTCTCCTAACCAGGTGTGCGGCGTACTACCTACCCCAGTAACTTGACGGAGCAATTTTAAACAAAAAAACCTTTGCTGTCATAAAGAGCATATGACTGGACAGTAGGAAACATGCACTGCATACAATCATCACCTGGTATCTATGCTCTGCCGGTTCCCAAGGACTTAACCATTCTGAAACGATGCCCAGAGTCGCCGGGAAGCGTCAGCGAATTTTTCTATTTAAGAAAAGACGTTGCCTAAGACGTGATCTACCGCCCGACATGTTTGTGGCAAAGACTTTAGAACACTGTGTATAATATGACGTCAGATTATAATGAGTCTTCAGTCTTCTCCCACTGCAAATACGCTGATGACTTCCAGTTGGATCAACATGAAAACAGCTATCAAGAATCTCAATACCAACCTGCGTGCACTAACAAAATGGCCGCACAATACAGGGATAAAGTTGAAACCATCCAACAACCACTCAGTACTAGTTGGTCATTCTAGGCAGATTATTCCGGAATATCTTGAATAACTACCACCCATGACCCTAAATGGAACAAATATCAAATTCTCTCCTTCAGCAAAGAGTGCACGAGAAATAACAGGTGAAAATCTAAGTTGCACTGAGCACATTACTGCAATGAGAAAGAAGGCTTCAGCATCCCTCATTTCCCTACAAAATGAAACGTCCCCTTAGAAAAATTGTACAAGACTGTGCTTAAACTGAGACACAATATTTTTAGCGCAACGCAATCTGACTTCCAAAAATCCCTACGAAAGAATGGCCCTGACTAACATTAACCTATACGTTTCACAAATCTCTTACCTCACAAAAATCTTCGTTACTCGAACTACTGCAATACAGCGAGCACCACTACTGCCAACTAAATAAAAGATTCAAACTACTGAAGGCACTAACTACTGATAGGCATAGTTAGCGAATGAAAGATTTTAATAGAGAACAAACAATGTATTTACCTTAATAGTCATAATATATATATATCAGTTCATGACACCAATTCTTACAAATTTCAAAACTCCGCCATCTGTCTCCCCACGTCCACCACTGCTGGCGGCTCACCTCCAACTGCGTAACGCTACGCGCTGTTAGCATCCAGCTGCCACTGCTCAACACTACAATGGCAGACAACAATGCAAACTAAACACACACTGCGCACAGCACAGCCAGTGATTTTTCATACCGAGCGCTAAGCGGCGTTACCAATAAGAAAACCTAAACAGCCTACTTACAAAAACTACGAAAAGTTCTTACCTCTCGATCTCAGAAAGAAACTTGTACGAACAGTTATGCTTGCAGTTATTGATTACAGCGATGTAATCCGGAAAGACGTTTGTCAGGAAAACACACGCCTTCTGGAAATGATTATGAGTGCCCGTGTTCATTATATCTGTGACGTTCGATTCTTCGATCATATTTCATCCTCATTTACACAGCTATCCTGGCTGTATCCGCGCAAGCGCACAGATCTCCGTACCCTCTGCCTTCACTACCGTCTTATTAACGAATGTTGTCCCTTGTATCTCTTCTCTTTAATTTTAAAGCTATTATCTGAAGAACATAGCAGAAACATCCGTTCCCATCACAGCAAAATCCTTTTCGTTCCACTCCATCGTTCAGCCACATCCTCGAAGCTCCTATCAGTTGCAGGAACCCTATTCTGGAATAACCACCCGCATTATATTACAGAACTGAATATCATCACCAGAAGACAGGCAATGGCGTATGTACTAAAGCAACAACGAGATTACCATTGTCCCTGTACTCACTCATTGCTGTGCAGCTTGGCATTCCTGATTTCCCAGTACTCTTGGCCGATGTTGTCTCCTCAGATTTCCTTTTCCCAGAACTCGCTGTATCAGAAAACATCTACTATGTAGACCAATAAAAACTTACTATACCTCCAGTTATCATTATTGTTATTAATTTCATAGTTATTTGAGCCGTGCTCTCGCTTGAGTTTGTGCCGTTGACAGGTTGACGTCGCGTATTCGGATTGTGACCTCTCGTTTTCTTACTGCGTTCACTGGCGCCACTACGTTTGATCGCTTTGTCTGTCCGTGAGTGGCAGCAGCGGCGTTGATCGTGCTGTGGTACTATCTTTGGAGCGACCTCTAGGATTTCAGGGTAGTCGTGTTTGGAGTTCAGTTGTGTTGGGGATGGAGCAGCAGTGACGGCTGGACAGCCAGTACTCGCCCGACCGCTGGCGACATGCATGCACTGCCCGACGGAAGGATATGGTCGTGAGAGTGCACGACCGCTTCAAGGACCAGATCCAGCGAGTTCACGTTGAATGGATCGTTATATTACAGCAGTGTAACCTTCATTTGTGTGCGTGACTTCGTCCCTCGAAGTGACCTCATGGCAATAAGTTGTCAGTCGACGATTCATACTGGATCTTTCGGTGCCTGACTTGAGCGGGAACGACCATTGGTTGGTCGTTCGGTCGGTCGTGTCAGTCGACGACGTGTATTTGGTTTTCCGACTGTTTCTGGCTCCTCTGTGTTTGTGTCCACTTGTAATTCGTCCTGTTGCTCCATAGTGACTGGTCTTAATAATGTTTGAGTTGTTTGTGGTATGGTTTTCGCGGATCCGCGTGCATCCAGTATGGTTGTGATTGAGCAGTCGTTTTAACGCTGTCTGCGTACTGGGTTCGTGGAGGCAACTTCTTGTGATTGCCTCGGATTACTCTTGCGTTTGAACATGTTATCTTGTATAATGTTTGTCGTGTTACGACATCAACAGTGTAGTGCGACCGTCTGCCTGGCATGGGTTATTCCATCGTTGTATTGGGCATCGTACGTTAGGCAGATTTTGAGAGAGTGTTGGTCTTGCTGCGTTCAAACTGTCACTGGTTTGAGTTGCCATCCTTAAGTGAGTATAACACTGGGCTGCCTGTCTCACCTTACTTACGTTTGACGGACTTTCCCAAGTCGACCCTTGAAACACTGTCTGAGGACGACTTCCCCTGAATTTTATGTGCTCGTGATAATTCCTTAAAATTTTTTTGGGGTTGTTATTATGGATCTAAAAAAAAACTTGCTATCCAGGCGTTCAGACGTCCATTTGTTTGAATTATTACTGCTATTGTGGTCTTCAGCGGACAAATATTTTAATTTCCTGTTAATGAGGCCTTCAGACGTGAATGCAATTTGTCTAAAGAGTTTTTAATTAGATATTGTCTTAAAAGTAAAATTTCATAATTGTTCCTTCTTGTTGTCAACCTTATATGCAGTTGGTTCCAAATAAAGTGTACGTGACGTAAAAAAAAAAAAAAAACCTGGGAAACCAGCGGTAACTGAGTAAGGCCACCAAAATCCTGCCTTTTCCTAAGTATCCACGTCTCATTTTATTACTATCACCATTATTATTATTACTATCACAACTAGTGCCAGCAGCTACAGTAGTACAAGCAATACCAGTATTATCTTTGTTCGTTCAAAGTCAGTACAATTTACTCTCACCGGCACTTCTGACACCCGAATCACTTTAATACAATTTGTCATATTAAATTAGTGATTTCTTATTGTACTTTGTTGTAATACATAATACTGTGTAAAATCCTAGTTCGATGTAAGAGAAGATCTCATGGCTCTAATCAGAATGGCCCTAACCAGATCAGCTTACATAAATAAATAAAGAATAATTTGTTTACATCAGTGTTTGGTACACAATTGGGCCTAACGTCGCAGGGATTACAGTTCAGTGAAATACATCATTTGAAAAGTATTCATCCGAAAATTTGACAGGTACATTTTTTACACAGTTTATCCAAGAACTGCCTTAGCAAGAAACTGTCCCATTTGACAATATCGCATGCAGGCGATATACAAAGTGTGAACACACCCCATTACCAGTATTACGCTTAAGATCAGTACAGTGTACAAAATTCTGCAGGGTGTTGCGATACCTGGGTGTAAATAGGTGCGGGAGGGGAGGGGAGTGAGAATACTGAATAAAAAGTGTCATTTGGGGATGGGGGTCATCACATCTCCTTCAGGTCCCCTTGGGTAGGAGGCTAAGAACATTCTAATGTCTTTACAGTTATTCACATCATGTGAAATGCGTTCTCAGTGTACAAAATTTTTATGAGAGACTATTTGAAATTTCGTGATAAAAATATCTTCTAACGTGTTGCCCATTTTAATTATGATTCACGTGGTCGACACCTGAGGGGAAACTTCCTTCAATCAGTGGAAAACCGTCTCCCTACATTAGCAAAAACTGAGGTTCCCCAAAACTGCCTTAGTAGAAGGCGTCCTTTACGAAGTTCGAAACTTATTCGTTAGTTCCCGAAACGTTTCTCTCTCATCCCACTTCTCAAGGGACGTCATTAAAGTCCGGCTCTTCGTCTTCAGAAATATATACCGCTACTGAAAGGAAGGCTTCCCTTTTCGCCAGACATCAAGGTACTTGGACCTGCGCTGGAGTGGTTCCCAGATACTTGGAAGTTAAGAATTTGCTGCCCTGTATTTGATTCAGCAGTACAGTACTTTTTTGCAGATGTAGTTGATGATTTGGTCGACGAGTCCATAAAGACATTACCGTTAAAGGACTTGTACTGGATTATTACGTATCAGCGAACAGTGTAATAAATGAAGTTTCTTCTAGTGTTTCACTGTAGCTTCTACACCATTTTATGCAGCAACAGAAAAAAAGTTTTCTGGAAACTCACAACCACATACTTTGAGGATAAAAGCTGCTTCTGATTAAAAAACATTTGTTGTAGCACTCGAAATGTATTTCTCATCAAACTTGATATATTAAATTGGTCTTTATAGCTTCAAATGCAAAACTAAGGACCTTGCACTTTTCAAGGATGTGTCTCAAACACAACATGTGCTACACATTGTTAATAGAGAACATCGATTGTAATAAGGTAGTTAGAATTCAAGACTGCTCATTACAGTACTTGATAAACATTTCTTTCCTAAATCAAATCAGTCTCCTAGTTGTGCCTCAACAACAAAATTACGCACATTTTGACAGTTTCACCCCTAACACAGAATGTTTGTGTATGTGTGTGTGTATGTGTATGTGTATGTGTATGTGTGTGTGTGTGTGTGTGTGTGTGTGTGTGTGTGTGTGTGTGTGTGTGTGTGTGTGAGGGGGGTCGTGAGGGATTCGAGGGAAGTCTGAGTGATTCAGTGTTTACTTCAGTAGGTCTAAATTTGCCGAAGTAATTCAATCTTATCCCCATCTAGCGTTTGCTTGTACACTGACAATGACCTTGTGATGTCACAGACAACTGCAGGTCTAGTTCTCTTCCAGCTTCCACTTCAGTGTCATTCATTGCCACCATACACCATACCACACAGGCAGTTCACAGTAGTGATACTCTAAGGCTAAACGTGGCTGTGGAATTATTACTGTCATGTTGTCGCTACGTGAGCTGTTGACTCACAACACAGGTATACAGGGTGATTCAAAGAGATACATAGAAGTTGAAGGACTTGGTAAATCAGGTGAAATATAGCTTTTTAATAGGAACTTACGGTCTCGGAAATAATCCTAAGCCACCGAGAGATGTGAAATGTCGGAAGTACCATGGACAATCAATGCACGTGCCCCACAAGTACAGCAAAGAAAATGTACCCTTCTTTGTACGTACGGTTGGACGCAACAAGACGACGCATGAGCACACTTACTGTGCAAGTATCTGAAGTACCTAATGCCTCACATCCCAGGTGTTGGAAGCAAAGTGCAGGTCCAATGGCGTGGCCACTTTGCGTCCCTTATCTGTCGCCTCTTAATATTTTATTTTTTAGGCCCAGTCATACGAAAATCCTCGTTTACGTGGCACCAGTTTCTTGTAAAGAGATGTCCAGGTTACATTCGACGTCTGATTAGCTTCATACGGTGCTTGTGTACTTGGCAGAGTACACCAGATGTATCTACCAATCTGATACGCCCGTACGGAATGCGGTGGTCGGCATTTGAAACACTGTTTGTAATGCACAACACTGTTGTGTAAACTGCACATCATCTTTGCTGAATTCAGGGCACATGTGAATAAGCCGTCATTTTTATTCCTGAAATGCCACAGCTTCCAGCAGGTCAGGACAACTTCCAAGACCATAAGCTTATAGTGGAAAGTTGCTGTAGATAGATTCATCTATCACGTCCTTCAGTTTGTGGTAA
This sequence comes from Schistocerca gregaria, assembly GCF_023897955.1. NCBI lineage: Eukaryota > Metazoa > Arthropoda > Insecta > Orthoptera > Acrididae > Schistocerca > Schistocerca gregaria. The sequence continues at coordinate 342,568,338 of NC_064926.1, read as the reverse complement.
AATTTTTTAATCATTCTTTTTATTCACGGATGACTACTTGTCAAATGACGCTGCACAATACGACTGCTCATTACTCAAGATGAAGGTTGTAAAACAGCTGTTTAATGAGAAAGACGTTTTCTAAAGCTATATTGGTGACCAAGTAGGTCGAAATACCATCATACTGTCCACATCTAGTCATGTTCAGTGGGAACTGTTTCACATGTTGGTGAAAATCGGCTCTGTCAACTTATGGTTAAGTCAGTCTAATTTAAATCCATGCTGGAATGCATTGTGGCATGTATTTTTGACAGATACACACTAATAATATATTATTTAAATAAGCACAATAGGTATACAGGAATATATGGGCTAATATGAAAAACCACGGATAAAAAACACCTGCAACAATGGACGAAAAGATTAAATTTTATTTTATCTCCTGACTGGGTAATGCATTCGGAAGGTTTATAATCAACTTAAAAGTAATTTACGTATATCTCATCACAAGACTATCTCCACAGCCGTGTAACACTCTGCAGACCTGCTTGCAACCACGGTATTTAACAGACGTCGGCTCCGGGCAGAGAGCTCCACGGAACCCTCCTGGGACAGTAAATGTCTGAGCCAGAAGCCATTTGTTTCACAGATGCGCTTAACATTAAGCCCTCCTCTACTCATTCCTAACTCACTAATGGATGTGACAATTAAAAACACGGCGTCCCTCAGTAGTAACGCCTTTTACGGGCAGCTATAAAACTAAACGGCTAATGACTTCTGCCTCTGTTTCCGTCGCGGTCCCACAATCAGAAGCGTGAACTGTACAAGAAGAACTATGCGCCTTTCTTCTCGGTAGATTTACAGTGCAGTCTCGTTCACTGCTGACTAACGTGCCAGGGCGCTAATTCAATCTTCAGCCACAATTACCAGGGTTTCTTTACATATTTTGTCCGTTACAACCGCTGTTTCTAGATTTACTAGCTGAGAACGTTAGACAGCCGTTAATAAAAAGAAATGTAAGAGACAAGAGGCAACGTCTTATATTTCCAGAAACTTTTTTTAAAAAATCCGCCTATGAGGTAAATGGAGATCAAGTGATTGACGGATCTACACTTTCGGGAAACGTAATAGTGGAAATTAATATGAGGTATGGTCACCTCTCACCTAAAAGATAGCTTGAAGTTTATGGGGACCCTTTCAGTGAGGTCTCTGTATGTTCGACAGAGGATATCAAATTAAACACATTTCAGCCAGCAGTTTTCAACCTTGTTTTATTGGGCAACCAGTTTCAGCGTTTTACTATCCCAACTTCAGGCCCCTGTCAGACGTGCAGGAATAATCTACCTCGCTAATCACTGAAATAAATATATTCTAGTATCAGTATTGCTGACCCATGTTTTGATCACAAGTGAGTTAGATTTTTCCTATACGTCTGTCTGGGGCCTACAGATAGTGTAGTAAAACGCTGAACTCGTTGCCTAATAAGATACGGTTGAAAATTGACGGCTGAAAGGAGTTTAATTTGACATCCTGTTTCAGTGAGGTATCTGAATGCCTGTGGAGGAATGGCAGGCCATTCTTCCCCTAGAGTGGTAGCCAAAGAGGGCATTTATGTTGCGCGCTGGGAACTGAGGCGACGCCGATGTTATAACTCATCCCGAAGTTGTTCCATTGCTTTCAGATCGGGACCGCGGGGCAGCCAGTTCATTTCAGCGATGTCACTGTCCACAAACCGTTGCCTCACAGATTGCTGATTTATGACAGTTTGCATTGTCATGCTGATACAGTCATCGTCTCTGCATTGTTCCTCTACTGTACGCACTACACAATGCTGAAAATGTATTCACAATCCTTCCACTTTCAGAGTTTTCTTAAGCGCAGTAAGAGGAGCACACCCTAACCACGAAAAACACCGCCATACCACAACAGGACTACCTACATACTTCACTGTTGGCACTCTACGCAATTGCAGGTAACGTTCTTTAGGCATTCACCAGATCCAAACCCTTCTGTTGGATTGCCACAGAGTATAGCGTGAATCACCACTCCAAGTCAGTCTTTTCCTGTCACACAATGTCAGGTGGCACCGCTTTTTACAGCGCATCAAGCGTCGCTTTCCATTAACTTTTGACGTGGGCGGCTTTTGGGGAGCTAACCGACCATTTAACTCCATTTTTTATAATACACCAAACATAGTCACTGCCAGCTGGACTGATGACAGAAATTCGGACCTCTCGAAGGATTCCCTCCGCTGATGCCACGCGATTTTTTACAGCCCATTTCCTGAAAGGATCTACTGTCCCAGTCCATCAGACCATGATGTTGCTGTAGTGTGGCCCTTTGTCTTTCAATGCTCGGCTCAAACACATCAATTGCTTTCGATAACGATCTCCTGTGATTGTTTCCGCCGGTTGCAGTAGCATAGAAAGCTTTCTCTCTTTCACAACCATGTCGGTCTTCAACGTCAAAATAAACATTCTTGGAGCATGGAAACCATTTCCGGAAAGTTCTGTCAGTGACAGGTGTCTCATCATAGGTCTTACCCAGCTTATTGTGAGCCTCGGCTGCAGATTTCTTCACAGCAAACCAGAAAATTAAAACCTCCCGCAGATGACGAGAATTGGGCTCATAAATTGACGTATTCAGTCGAGAATAACTTTATGATGCAATCATAAATCGGCTTATATTTTGATGGCGATATGTTCTCAAATGCCTAAGCTTACTGTATGACACGACGAACGACTTGCACCACTACTTTCAACTACTGCCGTCTATTTAAAAACAGCAGAAGCAAAGTTGTAGACCTGATGCCTTTACAATGATTGAAATGTTCGTGATGGATCTGTAGCAGAGGTGACATCCAGTGACATGTCCACATTAGATGCCACTGAAGTCTCTTGATCGACCCTCTTCTCTACTAACAACACAACACTGATATTTCCACTCTGCAACGGAGTATGCACTGATATGAAACGTCCTGGCGGATTAAAACTGTGTGCCGGACCGAGTCTTGAACTCAGGACCTTTGACTTTCGCGAGCAAGTGCTCTGCCAACTGAGCTACCCAAGAAAGACTCACGCCCCCTCCCCACAGCTTTACTTCTGCCAGTACCTAGTCTCCTACCTTCCAAACTTTACAAAAGCTCTCCTGCGAACCTTGCTGTGGGGACGGGGTGTGAGTCATACTTGGGTAGTTCAGTTGGTAGATCACTAGCCCGCGAAAGGCAAAGGACCCGAGTTCGAGTCTCGGTCCGGCACACAGTTTAAATCAGCCAGGAAGTTTCATATCAGTGCACACTCCGCTGCAGAGTGAAAATCTCATTCTGGAAACACTCCCAGGCTGTGGCTAAGCCATGTCTCCGCAGTATCCTTTCTTTCAGGAGTGCTAGTAGTGCAAGGTTCGCAGGAGAGCTTCTGTAAAGTTTGGAAGGCTGGAGACGAGGTACTGGCAGAAGTAAAGCTGTGGGGACGGGGCGTGAGTCGTACTTGGGTAGCTCAGTTGGTAGAGCACTTGCCCGCGAAAGGCAAAGGTCCCGAGTTTGAGTCTCGGTCCGGCACAGTTTTAATGTGCCAGTGAGTTTCAACACAACACTCCTCACCTGATTTGCTACCCGTGACATCAACTGGTCATTTTGCTTTATTTAGGATACACTTTTGAAAAGCTAGCGTTTTTACGGAAAGAATTTGGCCACAGTCACAGTTTTGGCAATGAATAACTACATTGCCGGTTTTAGCTACGTCGGTGATCTGAAAGCAAATGAGGTACAGAAATTAATAGAATGAAATGATGTGCAGCACTAAATTATTAAAGCAGTGAGTTTGAGTAAAATAATTGAGGCTTCAATTTCTTATACGTAGCAGTGTATGAGCCGTGCGTGGCTCTTGTGCGTGTCATCTTTTATTCAACATCCTGTTTTTACCGTACTGCCACCTCATTACGTTAGTTTGAGTTACATCGGTCACTGAGTTGCCGCTTTTCCTGCCGTGAGCGGCAGCTGCAGCAGTGCTTATCTATATAAGCCGTGACGTATTATCTTTGCCGGGCTGCTATTACTTCCCGGTCGTCGTGTGTCAGCTAGTTGGTTGGAACCTGGCAGTGTTTGAGTTTCCACGCGGCACAAGTTCAGTCGGGGCGCGGTAGCGGTGAGGTCCGGACCGCCGTGACTCGCCCGACGGTTGCCGACACACATGATTTGAGTGGGGACGACTTTGGTTGGTCGTTGGTCGGTCGTCTTGCCGGACGACGTGTACTTGGCCGGCGATCGCTTACGGGTTGGCTGTGTGCGCCGACTCGTGATTCGTCCCTGTTATTGAGCAGTCACTGCCGTTAGCACTGTCTAGTTCTTCGTGCAATTGTGAAACTGTGTGTAGTTTGTGTGATTTTGACTGACAAGTTATTTTAAATGTTGTCGGCGTACTGGCTCTGAGCAGTCGGTCGGTTCGCGTGAAGCAGCGAGGGGCTCGCCGGCGGTCTCTACGCGGTGTCGGAGACTATGGCGCTGTTCCCATTGCTACGAGGTCCGGGCTCACCGACCCTGGACACGAAAGTTGAGTTTTGATTGAACCTACCAGCAAGTCAAAACTGTTCTCATTTGGAGTCCGTTGTCGGCTGTTGGGATTTTCCCGCGACCAACAACGTGATTTTCAAGTTGGAAAATTCTAGCCACCGTGCGGTGGAGTGTCACTGTATTTGTTTATTTGAATTGAAGTGCACCAGCGGAATCTTCAGCCTTGTGGCCTTTACGTTCCGGTTACCTGCCTTGGGCGATGACATAAATTTCAGGCGGTATAGTTTCCTCATCGTGTTGTTGCTGTCCAGCATGGTGTGTAGTTTGACAGCTCCGTGTATGATTGGTTGTGGGCGCCAATATCTTCTACGTCGTTCCGTTGAACTCCCTGATGTGCACTGCTAGGGCGAAGTGGAAGTTATCTTGTCGCTGGCTCCGCTGACTGTCGGTCGGTTGGGTTGTCGTCGGATCGCCAAGATCATCCTGCAAACACTTATTTAAAGAGCTAGAGATCTTCACTGTAGCCTCACAATACACAGGGTGTTACAACAAGTTACGGCCAAACTTTCAGGAAACATTCCTCACACACAAATAAAGAAAAGATGTTATGTGGACATGTGTCCGGAAACCCTTAATTTCCATGTTAGAGATCATTTTAGTTTCGTCAACCTACGCTCAATGTAGCACGTTATCATGATTTCATACGGGATACTCTACCTGTGCTGCTAGAACATGTGCCTTTACAAGTACGACACAACATGTGGTTCATGCACGATGGAGCTCCTGCACATTTCAGTCGAAGTGTTCGTACGCTTCTCGACAACAGATTCGGTGACCGGTGGATTGGTAGAGGCAGACCAATCCCATGGCCTCCACGTTCTTCTGACCTCAACCCTCTTTACTTTCATTTATGAGGGCATTTGAAAGTTCTTGTCTACGCAACTCCGGTACCAAATGTAGACACTCTTCGTCCTCGTATTGTTGACGGCTGTGATACAATACACCATTCTCCTCGTACTGTGGACGACTGTGATACAATACACCATTCTCCAGGGCAGCATCAGTGCATCAAGGATTCCATGCGACGGAGGGTGGGCGCATGTATCCTCGCTAACGGAGGACATTTTGAACATTTCCTGTAACAAAGTGTTTGAAGTCACGCTGGTACGTTCTGTTGCTGTGTGTTTCCATTCAATGATTAATGTGATTTGAAGAGAAGTAATAAAATGAGCTCTAACATGGAAAGTAAGCGTTTCCAGACACATGTCCATATAACATATTTTCTATCTTTGTGTGTGAGGAATGTTTCCTGAAAGTTTGGCCGTACCTTTTTGTAACACCCTGTATATATTCACTTATGAAAGTTGTTATTAACAATCCCAACGAATTCAAAAGTAATAGCAGTGTATATGGCTACAACACTAGGAGAAAGGATGGTCTTCACTACTCAAGGTTAAATCTAACTTCGGCTCATAAGGGGGTAAATAATGCTGCCACAAAAGTCTTTCCTCACTTACCAAATACCATCAAAAGTCTGTCAGATAGCCATATAGCATTTAAAAGGAAATTAAAAAAAATTATGAATGGCAACTCCTTCAACTCATTAGATGAATTTTTGGATATAGTGAGTGGGTAATCTCCCCAATCCCCACAAAAAATTAAAATATTAAGTGTCATTTAATAGTTTGTGTAATATAATATCTTGTATGGACACCTTTTAAAACCTAACACGTTCCCCATTATTGCGAACTGTCATATTCATGATCTATGGAGCAAGTACTAATCTAATCTAATCGTGAATGGTTGGGCCGACTGTCTGTCTCACCTAAGCGAGCGTTAGTGTTTGAATTACAGGCCGACGCTCTAACATCTGGGCGCCGTTGTGTCTACTGCCTTACTTTTTTTTTTATTTGTTGTTGTTGTTGGTACATGTATGGCTTCTAGCCAGATTTGTGTTTTAAATTAGAGTTGTTTTACTCTTAAGGCATTCAGCCTAGTTTAAAGTACTATTTCACGTAAGCCCTTTGACTTAAAAAAAATTGAATTTTGAAGTCTTCGGCCTTCAGCCATTTTGAATTTAACTTGTTTACTTCAGCCTAACTGAAGAAATATTTTAAGATAAGGCCTTTTAAATTTCTGATTATGCTTGCGTTTCAAGTGATTGCCCGTCACCCGTTTTTAAATTAAAGTGGCTTTCAGTCGGTAATTAAGTCTCGAAGATTAAAGCCGTGTGTTTAAAAAAATTTCCTTGGCTCTTGTAATGTTTCATCAAATAATAAAGTTGTATTTTGGAGTGTAACTTACAGCCCCTTATTTTGGCCCCTTTTCACAATTTATTCTATCTGTCCTGTCCTGCGGGTTAAGCAGGGCATTTCAATGTATATGAACAATATGTAAGGAGAACATCATATTGTCAATTGATGTGATTATGGAATGTGATTAGCTTTTAGGGCAGAAACAAATTGAAGCTGCTACTGTGAATTTGGATTAAAACGAGTGGCGTTCTGCAGTGGTACCATGGACTTGCCGTCCGCAAATGTCACCACAAATGAAGTTGTGGAATACTTTTCAATATGGCCTCAGATGACACATTTCTCGAATGTATTAATGTTGTAGTTCACGTTACGGCATTAGATCGGAGGCAAGAGTTAAATACAAGAAAAAAGTGCTGATGTTGTATCAGAGAGTAGGTTTCGGGCAGGAATAAAGTGGGGACGACACAAACCCTTCTGAATGATATGACACTCAAAGGAAAAAAAAAATGTTGGCTCTGATGATGGTCGAAGTAGAGAGGATGTGAAATGTAGACTGGGAATGGCAAGGAAAGCGTTTCTGAAGAGGAGAAATTTGTTAACATCGAGTACAGATTTGTAACATGAAGTGTAGCCATGTATGTGATTGAAACATCGGACGATAACTAGTTTAGACAAGAAGAGAACAGAAGCTTTCGAAATGTGGTGCTACAGAAGAATGCTGAAGATTACATGGGCAGATAACGTAGCTAATGAGCAAGTACCGGACAGAACTGGGGAGAAGAGAACTTTGTGGCAAAACTTGACTAGAACAAGGAATCGGTTGGTAGGACATGTTCTGAGGCATCGAGGGATTACCAATTTAGTATTGGAGGGCAGCGTGAAGGGTAAAAATCGTAGAGGGAGACCAAAAGATGAATACATTAAGCAGATTCAAAAGGATGTAGTTTGCAGTAGGTACTTGGAGATGAAGAAGCCTGCGCAGCATAGAGTAGCATTGAGGGCTGCATCAAACCAGTCTCTGGACTGAGGACAACAACAACAACATGGAAAATGAACCGATAGCGTGCAAACATCATCTGAAAACATATCACCACCCTTCCAAAATTTTTGAATTTTATTACATTCGCTAATGCAGATATTTTTATTTTCGCAACTGTCACATCACACTCGAAGGCTATTTCAAAAATGGTTCAAATGGTTCTGAGCACTATGGGACTTAACATCTGAGGTCATCAGTCCCATAGAACTTAGAACTACTTAAAGCTAACTAACCTAAGGACATCACACACATCCATGCCCGAGTCAGGATTCGAAACAGTGACCGTAGCACTCTCGCGGTTCCGGACTGAAGCGCCTAGAACCGCACGGCCACCGCGGCCGACGAAAGCTGTTTCCTACACACAAGCCACAGTTTCTGAAGTACTTTGTCTCTCAAACTACGACCTACATACTAGCCGCGTTTTTTGTTCGACGTCAATATTATTTATGTATTCACCGAAAAATCGTGCCAGGTTATGAGTTAGATCTTTCTTTTATTAATATTGTGTATGAACTTGCATTCACCTGTACAGACACACAGACATTCACACAAACGGGCGTGTGCGTGCGAAACGAACTGCAATATCAGGTTGGGTCTCGCATAGACCAAGAAACTGAGAAGTTGAACCTGCCGGCACCACTGCGGTAAAACCAATGCCAACTTGTCCACCACATGGCTGCGGTGCCTCTGCAGTACGCTTCGAGCAATGAGACGCTTAGGTTGCATGTGCGAACGCTGCTTTTCATTCGAGCCCCCCTGGAGATGATGTGGTGAAAGTTTAAAGAAATGTTATTCAAGCTGAAGGTTTCATAAAAATATATAGTTGCCTGAGAAATGAGCCAGAGATTTGACACAGAAAAATTCACACGAACAAGTGTTTCGACTATTGTGATAATTTTCTTCACCAACACTAATCTCTTTATTAATTCATCACTAAGTAGTAGCGCATTGTACGGGCACAAATGCTACTAGAAGCACCTAGGTAAAGCCCTTGTGCCTCCTGTTGTTCAGGTAAAGTTCATAGCACCGCATGAACGTGTAATGTATTTCGTGAAATTCTCGTGTGTACCTCCTGTTGTTCAAGTAACTGCGTGATATTACTTAACAGACTACGCATTTAAACAGAGGGAGCTACAGATGAATATTTCAGAAATGTTTGTTTCACTCACTCTGTGCAACGTTCAGTTAGATTCTTGCAGTTCACGGAACCAGAGCAATGGATAGCTTCCTAGCCAAAAATAAAATGAAAATGAAATTTACCTTGTAGACGTAATAAATGACAACTGAAGTAACATAAGTTAAATTAATAAAGAATTACATTTTGGTTGCCACTAAATTTTAGCAGTTGTAAATGTAAACAAATGCTAAAATGTAATGTTTATGCCGACGGCACCTACTCGTCATAACCAATTTCGTCAAATTAATGGTATATTAAGGGCTTGGCCAGAAATAGAAGGGGGTTGGGCGAAGCACGGGCATTCATGTTAACATAGGTTCCAGGTAGCGGTTGGTGCAGTGGAGAAATTCCTGAAAGGTAATCCGAGTAGCGTGGTGTCGGGCCCCTGTGTGCAAACTTATTTTCTGTTTTTACTTTATTTCCATCGTAAAGAAACCTAAATAATGCCCAATATATTGCAGTTATTAATGTTATCATAAAAGGCATCAGAAAGAAGGGCAAAGGAATATTTGGGACTGTAAATAAATTTCCAGTAAGGGATTGTAACGGCATACACGAGAATTTAATATAACGGCCGATGGGACGCCTTTACCTTCACCTGGAACATGTGACTGCGGGCAGATGGCGAAGGCTACTCGAAAGTAAAAATGAAACTAACGGGATACGACGTCCTGTACGATTTAATTATAGCCCCTTGTTGGAAAGTTATTTGCAGAGTCCTTGTGGATACCGTACGTACGATCATTTGCTAGAAATTTATTTGCGACATCAAATTTCCGTTGCATTTTCTTCTCATGCGTTATGAACATATTAATAAGTACAATGCATTAAGCATTAGTTTCGCTTATTTACAATGTAAGTAACGTAAAAATTAAAAACAAATTGGAGCTTTGCGTATAGGAATTCGACGACAAGACCCTGGGTAACCGTTCTGCACTCTTCCTGCTGCGTCAGGCGCTGTCCGTACACTGCGCCACCCTAATGACTCATGACTCACCTGACCCACACCATAACCGCAATTTTTTCCTAAATTCTTTTCAATTTGGTGCTCCCACTTCATACACCATTCATTTGGGCGGAAAAGAGCGACTACGAGCAGGCATGGCCCCTTTACAAGCAAAAATTTACTGAACAAAAAGTTTCGCGCAAAATTCGGCAGTACGTTGAATATTTTTGGCAATTTAAAACATAACTCCCCGTATCTCTATCTTGATGACTGACTATCTCCTTTCAACATAATGATATTCGGAAAACCTAGGACTTAAACAGTTAAATGTCAGAACAATTCCATGAAGTTCCGGTATTGCAACTCGGTGACGTCGACATCTTATCACGATTTCTTGCCTCACAACACTCAGCTAATGCTGACTGAATGGTTGTCAGCCGAAACACCGTGGCAAGATATCGCTGTCATCCAGCTGCAATCCCGAAATTTCACGGAATTTTCATTCCACCTATAAAAGTTCAAGAGCTGCGTCACAAGTAATGTTATTTCCCATCCAGAATTTATTCTGAATTTCACGGAAAACATCTTCCTATTCCTCTCAGTGGTATCCCGACAACATTTCAGAAAATAATAAAGAACTGGGCTGTAACTCAGAATCTGATCTTGAACCGGGCAAAAAATATAGCCACGTGGTGCAGGAAGGCTTCCAACTAGCCTCTGTGCCGTCCAGAAGTTTCGGACTTTATTTCTGCAGCCTGTGGGTCATACATTTGGCCAATCACCCTTTCTGCCAAACCTCCTCTATTGCGATGTAATCCAACATGGCGCAAGAAGCGGAAACTGTACACAGACAGAAATAACCACGTATGCTTTCGTGCGTTTACTCTCCAACATAGGTACACTTGAACAAGTCAGTCCTTCAAAGGCACAGACAGGATAGCTGCGGCCATACAAGTTACATGGCTACCATTAGCTATTTCTACTTCATCGGCACTCACTGTGTATGAAGCACAACGCTTCACATCACAGACCGATTAGATGTCGTCGCAACGGTATTTTTCACTTAAAAATCGCGCACAAACTCTGCTCAACTGGTTTTAGAACGTCAAAATCCCGAGCTCATGACGCTCATAACCTTCTCAGTGGGAGAGCAGCTCAGCGGTACATCGACGGAATTCCACGTCCCGTTTTGTTATATTTCATGTCAAGCCATTCTGACCTTACATTTCAGCAAGATAGTCCCGGTCCGCTTACGATGAGAGTTTCCACTGCTTGTTTTCGTTCTTACCGAATCTTACATTGGCCAGCAAGTTTGGCCGATCTCCCCCCAGCTGAAAACCTTTGGAGATAGGTCGCTAGTGTCACTCGTGGTCTGAACAGTGTTGGGTGTGCATCATGTCGGAGCTACGTGAATTCGAACGTGGGCCAATTATTGACACCCGTTTGGTGGTTGCTTTCGCAACCAAGTTAGCCAAAGTATTCGGTGTTTCGAGAAGCACTATATCTTAGACGCACACGGTATACACGAAAAACGGAATGCATAATTGATGTTTTGCAATTCTAGTATATGAACCTCTCTTCTTAAACCAATTATATCCTCAGCACTACCCCCTCATCACCCCCACTTGTCTTCTTTCACTGCTCAAAATCACCGTGACCACATGCTATTTACAGTTCACACTACTAATATTTTAATGAGCATTTTTACATAATTATACTTTTTATTACTTTAACAAGACCTTTATTATTGATCTTGAAACATTCGGTGCTTCTTTCTTCCTAGTTCCTTTCTCCTGTCCCAGTCACCCACTCTCAAATGGCTGAGCACTATGGGACTTAACTACTGAGGTCATCAGACCCCTAGAACTTAGAACTACTTTAACCTAACTAACCTAAGGACATCACACACACCCATGGCCGAGGCAGGATTCGAACCTGCGACCGTAGTGGTCACGCGGTAACAGACTGTAGAGCCTAGAACCTGTCGACCACCCCTGCCTGGCCACCCACTTTCCATTTTCCCCATTTCTCGCCCTTTCCACTCCCACCCCCGGTCCGTCACCTCTACTGCCACCAGACACTTATTTAAAACACTTACTGCAAGTGCAGACAAACGTGTAGTTCCTGAAGAGGGGCAGCAGCCTTTTCAGTAGTTGCAGTGGCAACAGTCTGCATGATTGACTGATCTGGCCTTGTAACAACAACCAAAACGGCCTTGCTGTGCGGGTACTGCGAACGGCTGAAAGCAACGGGAAACTACAGCCGTAATTTTTCCAGAGGGCATGCAGCTATACTGTATGGTTAAATGATGATGACATCCTCTTGGGATAAATTTTCCAGAGGTAAAATAGTCCCCCATTCGGATCTCCGGGCGGGGACTACTCAGGAGGTCGTCGTTATCAGGATCGGAGCGTGGAATGTAAGATCCCTTAACCGGGCTGGTTGGTTAGAAAATTTAAAAAGGGAAGTTGATAGGTTAAATATAGATATAGTGGGAATTAGTGAAGTTCAGAGGCAGGAGGAACAAGACTTTTGGTCAGGCGAATACAAGGTTATAAATTCAAAATCAAATAGGGGTAATGCGGGAGTCGGTTTAATAATTAATAAAAGAAATAGGAGTGCAAGTAAGCTACTACAAACAGCATAGTGCACGCATTATTGTGGCCAAGATAGACACGAAGCCTACGCCTACCACAGTAGTACAAGTTTATATGCCAACTAGCTCTGCAGATAATGAAGAAATTGAAGAAATATGTGATGAAACAAAAGAAATTATTCAGATAGTGAAAGGAGGCGAAAATTTAATATTCATGGGTAACTGAAATTCGGTAGTAGGAAAAGGGAGAGAAGGAAACGTAGTAGTTGAATATGGATTGGGGCTAAGAAATGAAAGAGGAAGCCGCCTGATAGAATTTTGCACAAAGTACAACTTAATCATAGCTAACACTTGGTTCAAGAATCATAAAAAAAGGTTGTATACATGGAAGAGGCCAGGAGATACTGACATGTTTCAGATAGATTATATAATGGTAAGACAGAGATTCAGGAACCAGGTTTTAAATTGTAAGACATTTCCAGGGGCAGATGTGGACTCTGATCAAAATCTGTTGGTTATTAGCTGTAGATTAAAACTGAAGAAACTACAAAAAGGTCGAAATTTAAGGAGATGGGACCTGGATAAACTGGTAGAACCAGAAGTTGTACAGAATTTCAGGGAGAGCATAAGGGAACAATTGACAGGAATGGGGGAATGAAATATAGTAGAAGAGGAATGGGTAGCTTTGAGAGATGAAGTACTGAAGGCAGCAGAGGATCTAGTAGGTAGAAAGACGAATGCTAGTAGAAATCCTTGGGTAACAGAAGAAATGTTGAATTTAATTGATGAATGGACAAAATATAAAAATACAGTAAATGAAGCACGCAAAAAGGAATACAAACGTCTCAAAAATAAGATCGACAGGACGTGCAAAATGGCTAAGCAGGGATGGCTAAAGGACAAATGTAAGGATGTAGAGGTTTATCTCACAAGGGGTAAGATGGATATTGCCTACAGGAAAATTAAAGAGACTTTTGGAGATAAGAGAACCACTTGTATGAACATCAAGAGCTCAGATGGAAACCCAGTTCTAAGCAAAGAAGGGAAAGCAGAAAGGTGGAAGGAGTATATAGAGAGTGTATACAGGGGCGATATTCTTGAGGACGAAGATGAAATTGGAGATACGATACTGCGTGAAGATTTTGACAGAGCACTGAAAAACCTGAGTCGAAACAAGGCCCCGGGAGTAAACAGCATTCCATTAGAACTACAGACAGCCTTGGGAGAGCCAGTCCTGACCAAACTCTACCTTCTGGTGAGCAAGATGTATGAGACAGGCGAAATACCCTCAGACTTCAAGAAGAATATAATAATTCCAATCCCAAGGAAAGGAGGTGTTGACAGACATGAAAATTACGGAACAATCAGTTTAATAAGTCACGGATGCAAAATACTAACGCGAATCCTTAACAAACAAATGGAAAAACTGCTAGAATCCGACGTTGGGGAAGATCAGTTTGGATTCCGTAGAAATTTTGGAACACTTTAGACAATATTGATCCTACGACTTATCTTAGAAGCTAGATTAAGGAAAGGCAAAACTAAATTTCTAGCATTTGTAGACTTAGAGAAGGCTTTTCACAATCTTGACTGGAATACTCTTTCAAATTCTAAAAGTGGCAGTGGTAAAATACAGAATGCGAAAGGCTATTTACAATATGTATAGAAACCAAATGACAGTCATAAGAGCTGAGGGACATGAAAGGGAAGCAGTGGTTGGGAAGGGAGTGAGACAGGTTTGTAGCCTCTCCCCGATGTTATTCAACCAGTATATTGAGCAAGCAGTGAAGGAAACAAAAGAAAAAATCGGAGTAGGTATTAAAATCCATGCAGAAGAAATAAAAACTTTGAGGTTCGCCGATGACATTGTAATTCTGTCAGAGACAGCAAAGGACTTGGAAGAGCAGTTGAACGGAATGGAGAGTGTCTTGAAAGGAAGGTATAAATGTACATCAACAAAAGCAAAACGAGGATAATGGAATGTAGTCGAATTAAGTCGGGTGAAGGTGAGGGAATTAGATTAGGAAATGAGACAGTTAATGTAGTAAAGGAGTTTCGCTGTTTGGGGAGCAAAATAACTGATGATGGTCGAAGTAGAGAGGATATAAAATGTAGACTGGCAATGGCAAGGAAAGCTTTTCTGAAGAAGAGAAATTTGTTAACATCGAGTATAGATTTAAGTGTCAGGAAGTCGTTTTTGAAAGTATTTGTATGGAGCGTAGCCATGTATGGAAGTGAAACGTGGACGATAACTAGTTTGGACAAGAAGAGAACAGAAGCTTTCGAAATGTGGTGCTACAGAAGAATGCTGAAGATTAGATGGGTAGATCATATAACTAATGAGCAGGTATTGAATAGAATTGGGGAGAAGAGACGTTTGTAGCACAACTTGACTAGAAGAGGGGATCGGTTGGTAGGACAGGTTCTGAGGCAAGGGATCATCAATTTAGTACTGATGGGCAGCGTGGAGGGTAAAAATTGTAGAGGGAGACCAAGAGATGAATACACTAAGCAGATTCAGAAGGATGTAGGTTGCAGTAGGTACTGTGAGAAGAAGAATCTTGCACTGGATGGAGTTGCATGGAGAGCTGCATCAAACCAGTCTCATGACTGAAGACCACAACAACCACAACTGCAAGTGCAAAACACAGTTTTGATACGAGGTTTTGAACAAACTACTTGTTGCTAATCCAACTACTGAGGTAAACTCCACATCTACGTTCAATTCTTTTCTTCTGAATTTAAAATATTATACGCTACATATTTGGTTTTAATTTATTTTATATCTGAAGATAATAAGAGTGATCAAATCGTCCTGTAACTGAAATTGTTCAACAAAGACCTAGGATTAAATGAGAATTACTTCTATTATCACTAAGGTTGTTGATTCTATCCGGATGAGAATGTCAGTTACAGTGAAAGAGGAAGAAACATCTTGGGCAAAGTCGCAACGCCGAAGGAAATGTGTACTTGGTGGCCACGATAGATGGTCTTTGATGAGGTCAGTGACGAAAGGTAAGAGAACGACAGCTGCAAAAGTCACTGCACATGTGAATGTCACACACGCGTACCCTGTCAGCACCGAAACAACACAAAGGGAGCATCATAAGCTGAGAACTGCAGGGCGAGATGGAATTCCAAACTCCCCACATCACTGACGAAAAGCTCGTAAGAGCAAAACATGGTGCGGAAGCCATAAAACCTGAAACAGGGGCTCTGGGGACAAGGCAGAAAGTCGTTTGCTCGGAAGAGTCTTGTATCACAGTAACTTCTGGCCGAGTCACGTCCGAAGGTAAACTACGTCCGATTTTCGGTAATTGTTTGGGTCCCATGGTTGCTGTTAAGTTCACATAACTGCCAAGGCTTATGCTGTCATTCTATGTGATCAGGTCCATCCCATGGAACACTGTTTGTTTCCTAATGGTGATTCAAGAGGAAAGGGCACCCTTTCATTTCACTTGTTTCGTCCACCACTGATTTTGTGAGAAGGGGATGAATGGTCGTACCCCCCTCTGCCTACCACAGTCACTAGATATCAATATTTTTGAGCCTCCCGTCTACTTTGGGGAGCAGTGTGCGTGATCGCTATCTAATTCCATCATCTTTACCTGAACATATCACTGTTTCTTATGTTATTTCTTATGAAATATAATTCCACTTAACTCATATAGGACATGAATTTATCCATTACCAGGTGACTGGAAGTTGTTTTATATGCCAAAGTTTTTCCTATATTGTAGTAGCATGATAGTATGTTGTGTTTTCGGTATTTCCCTATATTTCTACAACTTCTGTACATGAGACAGTTGTCACCGGATTGTCTACGTTTTTCGGAATTTAAGAATGACGCTCTTCGGTCAAGCAATTCTGCGACTATATGTGCTGCATTCTTTGTTTATGTTCCTATTTGATATGGACCCCAGGCATTTGACCAGTATTCTATGAGGTGTCATGCAAGTATTTTGTAAGCAATACCCTTGACAGACAGACTGCAATTTTCCCCGTATCTAAAAAATGAATTCATGTCTGTCACCTTCTTTATCTAAGACTTAACCTATGTAAAAGCTTCACATCCCAAAAGGTGGTGAAGGCAGGGTATTTATATGCGCTCAGTGACTTAGAAGTGGCTCGTAAAAATTGCAGTCACACGGTAATAGCTGTAACATTAAAGACAAACGAGTAGTATTACTGGAGAAGATGGAATAAACAGAGACGACTGTTTCGTTTGTGTCGTGGACGCATGACTTGCTCTTATGCGTAACTGCATACATAGTAATGAGAAAAGTCAGTCAGCTTTAGAACACTAGGTAACTGGGATTAAAGTAAAAAGACAACTAATCGTAAGTGGTAGCTGGTGATTTTAATGTGGATATATTGAAAAGCTCTGTCCGAGAACAATTACTGCTGCCAGTAACACTGTCATTCAATTTCATTCTTTGTGTGAAAATCGCATGTAGGTTATTTAAATGCTCTGAGAGTGCTATTGATAAAATCTTTGTAGACAAATCTAGGGAAAAAAGTCATACTACAAATCCAATACTAAATTGCTATCTGATCATGACATCCAACATCTTATGTTAAATATTGAAACTTGTTAGGATATAAAATCTATTAAATCTGAGTATAGGAGAGTAATGAGTCAGACAAAAATTGAGAATTTTAGGAGATTGCTCAAAGACAAGAACTGAATAGATATAATACTTATGACTCTAACGGAAAATACAAAGCATTCATTAATAAAGTTACTCTTTTTTCCCTAAAGGTAATTCGAATCAAATGGAAGTCTAAAAATAAGATATCACGTGGAAGAAAAAGGAGACTGCTTCTACTATCTGTGAACAGCTCTGCTGTTAGCGTTTTAATTCATTACAAAGAATACTGTAAAATATCGGCGCAAATATTTCAGAAACCTAAGCAGCTCTATTAAGAGAAAAAGATAATTACATGAGGTAACAAAATAAAAACTATATGGGATATAGTGAAGACAGAGACAGGTGGAGCCAGAAAGTGAGAGAGACAGATAGGTCGAAAAATAACTTGGCCACTGGTAACAAGCGCTTGTACTGCTGCAAACCTCTTAAACAAGTACTCTGTTCCTATTATCCACACATGGGGTTATCAGGTTCAGTAAAGAGTGCAGTGGAATATCTGTGACCAGACTCTACAAATAACTTCAGAAAAGTGGAAATGACTATCCTTTCTCCAAAGAAGTAGCATACATCATAAAATCCTTAAAATAAAGCATTCTAGTCGTTATGATAACGTATCAACGAAGTTAATCAAATAGTGCTCATGTGAGTTGAGTTCTGTCTTAAGTTATTTGTGTAATCAATCTCCTATGTTATTTGTGTAATCATCATCTTATCAGCGGAACATTTCTACACTGTCTATAATTTGCTAAAGTTAAGCCTCTTTAGAAGAATGGGGATAGAGTGATACCATCAAATCATCGATCAATTTCATTTCTGGAGGATTTTACAAAAACATTTGAGTAGATTGATTTCAAGCATTCACTTAAGCATCTGAATGCACAAAATATATTGTTCAAGCCACAGTTTGGGTTCCTTAACGGTTCCGATATAGATAAGGCTATTTACACGTACAGTGAGAACGTACCTAATCCATTAGAGAACGAATTAGAGGGTAATGGCATTTTATATGTTATAAGTCATTGACTGTGTGAATCACTGAAATCTCGTAAGTAAAACAGAATATTATGGTGTCACTGGTAGTGCGGCGAAATTATGCGAGTCGTACCTAACTGAAAGGACAGGAAGGGTGTCGTTGCAAAATACCTGTGGAGTAAACAGCTATTCCTCATCTGACTGGGAATTAGTTACATGTGGTGTTCCTCAAGGTTCCATCTAAGGTCCATTGCTTTTTCTTATGTACATTAATTACCTCTCGTCTGTTACATTGGCAGATGCTGAATTTGTTTTGTTTGCATATGAAACAAACATTGCAATAAATAGAAAGTCAAGTACAGATTTGTAAATGGCTGATAATCAAGTTTTCACTGACATTAATAAATGGTTGAAAACTAATTAACTGTCATTAAATTGGAAATCCTTACTTTATGCAGTTCAGAGCCTGTAAGATATATTCTTCCAGACACGCAGATCGAAGATATTGACAGTGTAAAATTTATGGAACTACAATTCGATAGTAAATTCCGTTGAAAAGGGCATACCACAGAATTTTTGAAGCGCCTAAATAGGTCAATATTTGCAATGCGAATGGTGTCAGATTTAGGAGATAGAAAGAAATGCTTTGCTTACTTTTATTCTATTATTTGTCGCCCCGATAGCTGAGTGGTCAGCGTGATGGATTGCCGTCCTACGGGCACGGGTTCGACTCCCGGCTGGGTCGGAGATTTTGTCCGCTCAGGGACTGGGTGTTGTGTTGTCTTCATCATCATTTCACCCCATTCGGCGAGCAGGTCACCCAATGTGGCGTCGAACGCAAGGCGGCCGGACCTGTCCCGCAACGGGCCTCCCTGTCAATGACGCCAAACGCTCATTTCCATTACCCATTCTATTATGTCATATGATATCATATTGTAGGGTAAGATTTTAGAATCCAAAAGCATGTACCAAGACTCATTTGAGGAGTAAATTCAAGAACTTCATGCAGAAACGTGTTCAAGGTACATCGTATTCTAACCACTGCTTCTCAGTATAATTATTTCTTAATGAAATTTGTTACAAATAATTTCTCTATTTGCACCCAATAGCTCAATACGTAGTTTCAGTATTAGGAGTAAGAACAATGCATATAAAGATCTAAAATGATGGCCATTATTTTAGAGTCAGACTGAATTGAATAACGTTCGTTAGAGCACTTTCTTCTACTCCATTGAAGAGTGTCTTCACAGAATATTTTAAAACTAATTTTCTGTTTTCTGGAATTTTTAGGTTATTTTACACTTAATATTAATACTATATTGCAGTAATGCACTGGTGTTACAAACTTAAGGACGAAAGTAGCTTCCCCATCATATGTTACTGCTGGATGAAGCGTAGAAGGGTATAGTATAGGACAGAAGGTAACTGAAAGAAATAAGAGTACGAAATGGCGAACGTATATGACACTTTTATTCAGTCATTGCGTAGAAGGGTATAGTATAGGACAGAAGGTACCTTGTACATCACAAAAGGCAGGGCATGGTTCGTAAATGGATATGTGATCACCGCGGACGGAAACGCATACCCTGCAACGTGCTCGCATGCTGGCCACAAGGTTGTTGAGGAGTTCTTGTGGTAAGGTGTTCCGTTCCTCCACCAGAGGGCAGTTGACAACTGCTGAATGGTCGTTGGTGCACATGGTCGTGCTGCTATAAACTTCTCCATAAAACTGAAGTCAAGGCGGAACGCACCACTGAAAAGACGCGCATGGCGTAGCACTACGGTGTCAGAGCTATGTTGCGTGGTGAGTGTACTGTGTTCAAAGAGTTGGACGTCAGTACGCTCATGCAACATTATGCCTCCCACACCTTAATTCCTGTTCCACCAAAACGATCAAGTTGGATAACACCCCAGGGTGCGTTATGTGATTGTATTTCTAGCAATACGGGGGCAGATTCATCATTTTGGAAGGTGTAGGTTTTGGTGGTCACTGTTTTACTGGCGGAGGGGGGAAGGGGGGACGGGGGGCTGGAGCGTAAGTCACAACATTGCAGTGGTTTACTGACTTCCGAATCCTTGCACACGGTGCACTCAGCGGTCAACAACGCCCTCAACACCCCCCCCCCCCCCCTCCCGCTTTCCCCTGTGTATCTTTTTAGGGACTTGATTTAAATTTTATGAAAACCCCGACCGTATTGAAGCGCGGGTGGAGGACCTCTTAGAGTGACAGGATATTCGGCGAATTGAGTGGTTTGCCCTTTCCCTAAACGTAAGTCACACAGAGCACGTGTGGGAGACGTTGAAGAGCCGCATTGCAGTCTCCCCACAGGCACCACCGACCATCTAGCAGTTCTCAAACGTGATGGAGGAGTAATGGAACGCCCAGCCACAAAAACTCCGCAGAAACTTTGAGGCCAAAATGAAAGCGTGTTACAGACCGTGCTTTGCCGTCCATGGTCGTCAGTCAGACACCCTATTAAGAACCATCCCAGCCCTTTTTAACGTTCAGTAGACCACCATAATTCGCAGTGAGATTAGTGTATTTATTATCTTTGATTAAAAACGTCATTTCTGATTCATTGTGTATTCCTTTCACTTACTTTCTGTACTATGCAGCATCAATTCTTTCTGTGTGTGGTCCAAGTTTCATAGAGCGATCATACTTGGCAGTGATACTTCGTGCAGTGGCTACTCTCGCTCTTAAGCGTTGCACGCCACTGTGTTTCATAGTGTTAAGTCGTTTCACAATATTTCTGTTAGAGAAGATACACATCCTTGACTGCTTTGCATATCACATTGACTCCTCTCAGAGGTTTCCATTTAAAGACGACTACTGTCGCCTAATGTAAAGTTTGTAACAACAGAATTGTCTAACAACAAGAAACAATTATCTTCAAATTTCTTTTGAATTTTATTAATACATCTGGATTGTCTAATGTATAACGGAATGCCGTGTGTTCGCTTATGTACCGGCATTTAGAATAGTTTTCACTTTTTCATCTTTTAATTCATCTTAGTGTACATGTTGTGATGGCAAACGTTCGTATCTACACTTTTGGACTACGTGGCCTTTCCACATTGTTCCTTTACACTATATCCACGTCTTACCCTTGGAGATGCTAGAGATGTTTAAGTCTCTGGTTAAAGGAATATCTGAAATATAGAAAATACAGCAATAGCATTTCGTTAGTAATAACGTAAGATGTTTTCTGTGGAGGTCCTTAATCCATTAAGTGTTGGATATTATTTGACAGAAACATTTTCATTTACTTATTCATCTACTATGTAATCGGAATGTACATACTCGTAAAGTGATCCAAAAAAGCAATTGAAATACCAGGAAGTCGAAACTGTTCTACGAAACACCCGTAGTTCCGATCAGATTAGGGTAGAGGTCACTTCATGACTTTCCCTATTAAACACTAGGCTAATGTTAGTGAGCGGAATACTCTTCTTAGTACCCCTGTAGTTTAGTGTGAGTTTGAATGTTTTTTAATCTTAATATGTACACAAAATTCATAAACGGGACCGAACCACAAACATACAGTCTGATCAGAAATTACTCAATGGAATCGAAGAATTTGGCGTTCATGACTAATTTTTAGTTAGTTTTAAAAATTCTATAATCTTCTTCCACCTTTCACTCATAAGCGAATCTGTCAAATATTATTTGGCTGCATACATTGCTCCTTTCCATGTAAGAGTTAGGTTAAGTTGTGGGTAGTAGACGCTGTTTTTGCTTCTTGTAATATATTTGCGAATGCTACTATTACTTTCAAATAGTGCCCTATTCCTCAAAAGACATTCTATAAAAGAGTAAATGTGTTTTGAAGGTGTTGTTAGCTTTCTACTTTTGTAAACATATGCCTACACAAAATTTGAGAATAGTTTTGTTGTGATCCCCAGTCCGAAGTCTAGTTTGATGCAGCTGTCCATGCTACTCTGTCCGCTGCAAGCCTCTTCATCTCCCAGCATCTCTGCAACCTACATCCTTCTGAATCTGCTTGTTGTATTCCTCTATTGGTCTCTCCCTACGATTTTACCCATCACACAACCCACCAGTACTGAACTGGTGGTCCCTTGATGTCTTAAAATACGTCCTACCAAGCGATCCCTTCTTCTAGCCAAGTTGTGCCACAAAATTTTTTGCTGCTCTATTCTATTCTGTACTTCCACTTTAGTTACGTAATCCAGTCATCTAATCATCAGCATCTTTTTTGTAGCACAGTATTTCTAAACTGATATCCTCTTTCTGTCTAAACTGTTTATTGTCCATGTTTCACTTCCATAACGGCTACACTCCACACTGTCCTGACACAATAATCTATGCTTGATGTTAACAAATTTCTCTTCTTCAGAAACGATTTTCTTGCCGTTGACAGTCTACATTTTAAATCCTCCCTACTTGGCCATCATCAGTTATTTTGCTGATCAAATAGCAAAGTTGATCTACTGCTGTTAGTGTCTCGTATCCTAATTTAATACCTTCAGTATCGCCTGATATAATTCTACTACATTCTGTTATCCTTGTTTTGCTTTTGTTGATGTTCATCCTATATTCTTCTTTCAAGATTCTGTAGATTCCGTCCCACTACTCATTCAAGTACTTTGGTGTCTCACAATTTTCAGTGTCTTCGACAAACCTCAATCTTTTTATTTCTTCTCCTCGGACCTTAATTCCTACTCCCAATTTTTCTTTTTTTTTCCTTTACTGCTTGCTCATTGTACATATTGAATAACATATAGGACATTTATGTACAATGAATTTTTATGTCTTTGTGTGACATATGGGCCCAGAATACACTACTTTTCTGAAACTTTTAGAACCAGAATTAGTATGTAGAGCAGATACTGCTAGCTCAAGTCCTTCAGATGATCTGTAGTATGTGATTTGCAAGTTATGATCAATATGCATCGTAGTTTCTTTCCCCGTGCCGTATTGTTACTTATGATGTTACATGTCACCTTGTAAAGAACTGAATTAAGTGCATTTTCTCTAAGTGGTAGGCCATTTATAGAGAAAAAATCAGTAACACTTTCCAATATTTCTTTTATTGTCCATTCGGTTGTTGCATTTCAGGTGGATGGGATTACGGTGCTTATATCGTCAGCTAAGACAAAAACTTCTGCTTTATTGGTGTAAGACTGAAGATCGTTTTCATACAGCATGGAGAGGAATGGACGCAAGATTGAATCCCGTGGAATAACAGTAACAGTTTAGCCCCATTCAGAAGAAGCTTCATGAGCTATCTCACGCGACCCTCTGCTTCCTGCCTGTTTAATATGAAATAGAGCACTTACTCATTAGAACTGTAAAGCCACGATCTTCGCATTTCTCCAAACGAATGTTGTGATTTGCATGGGAATATCGTTTAGGTTACAAATAATTCGAGTATATAAAATGTCCTCATCGAAATATTTCATACATTGTCAGTGAAATGGGAGAAACCATGCTCAGTGGGGAGTCCCTCCTGGAACGCAAATTGCGACTTCCTATGAATCTTTCATTTGCTGATAGGCTCAAACATTCTTAAATACACCTAGGAGCAGAATATTCTCACAAGTGGACATTTTCACTTGGCCTCTACACACTGTGCAAAACGTTTTTCGAGAGAACACGCTGTGATATCGACATTCCTCAGACTGGGAGGCCAGGGTACTGACGCGGCGCCAGTGGAAAGCTATTTCTCAGTTCAGTAGATCCGATTTTCCGCTTCACTAGACCGTCATCATGGTCTCTGCACCCCTTCTTTCTTCTCCGCACTTTTGGAATGTGATCCTTCCTGGATGTATGACGGCGAAAACTTTTATGAACTTCCTGCCAGAATGCCTTTCAACTCGCACCAGCGAGAACTTACAGAAACCTAAATCTTTTTCCTGCGATCGTCAGATTTCTTCTAGTTAAAGTTACCGCATGGAAAACCGTAAAATGAAGTACGCATGTTTAATGGAATATATATTTCAGCGATCTTTTTCGATACGCCATGGTGCCAAGAGCTGTACTACATTTCCTTCATCCCTCAACCGGACCCACCATAGCGAAAATTTTATTCGCAGTTATGACACTCCTAGATTCCGATGAAACCTTGACAAATATATTTCTAATTGTGTTAGCCTTCTGTCTGAAATTCTAATCTGTAGCTTGTAAGTAGGCTGTTTAGGTTTTTTTATTGGTAACGCCACGTAGCGCTCTGTATGAAAATCACTGGCTGTGCTGTGTGCAGTCTGTGGCTTGTTTGCATTGTTGTTTGCTGTTGTAGTGTTGGGCAGCTGGATGTTAACAGCGCGTAGCGTTGCGCAGTTGGATGTGAGCCGCCAGCAGTGGTGGATGTTGGGAGATATCGATGCAAACCAGCCAGACTGAACACAGCACAGCCAGTGATTTTCATACAGAGCGCTACGTGGCGTTACCAATAAAAATACCTAAACAGCCTACTTACAAGCTTTAATGTGAGATACTTTTATGTAATGCCTATGCTGGCATCTGAACTTGGAATGTGCCTGTGCGATGTTATACATGTGGAATGATACATATTTTTTCTAAAAACGATGTTCTCAATCCAATACGAAATGTAACCTAGCATCTGTGACTGATATCCTTTCAACAATGAAGACTTTGATATTAACATATGTGTAAAATACTCATGTGCAGTTAGTGATACTAATTTGAATCTATTTAGAAGTGTATAAGTATTTACTACTCCCCGGACAATATCAAACAATGTTATATTCGTTATGGCCCTGATATTGCACCTTACCTAACGACAACGGAGATCTGCTTTGCTCCTCCATCCGACTTGTCATTTGTCTCATCGTTGCACGATGACCTGCAATCAGCCATGTTACTTTTGCAAAAGTACTGTTTAGAAAATCCCTATTAAGTAAGTCACAGAAGATTCGATACTTGAACATCCTTCAAATCACGTGACTGTGTAATATGTGTAACAATAATCGTACCCAGTAGACTTTCGGTCGTCATCTGGTAATGTGGAATTTCAAATTAAGGAGAACCAAGACTTATTTCTGTCTAAAGTTGTATTGTAGCTCAGAAGACACAAAGTATTTTAGTTCCTTTTCGATTAAGCTGCGAGCCTCTTTTACACATTCTTGCAAACAGTCACACGAACAGTTGCTGACTGCTTTCCAACGAGCATACTTGCCCCTAATAGCTATTCAGAGACCTGTTAAAGGTACTGCTATATTTATAACACGAAGGTTACTGGATTGGAGCAGTTTAAGCCTGAAGATGACGTAGTGTAACGTCGAAATGGTTCCCTAGAAGTAAACCTATACACAACGGCGATTGGTATTGTTTTTATTGGATATCATTGGTGCATACTCCATCGCTTTCTATACGCTATCACATTTCCTTACCTTTCTCTTGATAACAATAAAGTCTCTGTCACAAACAAGGAAGGGTTGATCTCACATGGAAATACTGGTTTATAGAATGAAATCTGTGTTTGACAAGTGCAAGAAGAATTCTCACTTTAGCATTATTCCCGCTTTGGCAGAACACTCATCTGTGAATATGTGCAACTGTTTTACATGTGACGTCTGAAATTTTCCCGGCGTATTTGTTCTTCTATTAATTTCCCGGTATGCAGCCGGATCCCGTCGACATTCTGCCACGATATTTCGGCCCAGAGACGTCCGGCCATCATCAGTTGAGTACACAACTACTGAAGAGCCTAGGTGCAGTCGCGGTATTTATGCCGAATCTAGCGCATGCGAAATGTACTGGCATCCTACAGCGCATGCGTCACGTGTTGACATGCGCGGCATAGCCGAGTTGAAGGTGCTGCCCTCGTGGTGAAAGTAAAAGATCATCTAGTCACTGAGTATCGAATGACGCTGTCTATTCCGCTGTGATTGTATAATTTTAATAACAGGATTCCAATTTTTATCCAGTTGAAAGCCGTTGTCACGATTTATAAGATTATCGGCAAGACGTATTTCCACTGATTCCTTGATTAGGGAAACCCAAAATCCGGAAACTGGAGCTAAAATTTTTGTTCAATTGTATTCCTTTGAATTGCGCCAACCGTCAAAATCGGCAGTAGCAGAGCACTGTATTTCATTGGGACATTCAATGGAATACAATGGAACAAAAATTTTAGCCCCGGTTTCCGGATTTAGGGATTCCGTAATCAAGGAATCAGTGGAAATACGTCTTGCCGATAATCTTATAAATCGTGACAACGGCTTTCAACTGGATAAAAATTGGAATCCTGTTATTAAAATTATACAATCACAGCGGAATAGACAGCGTCATTCGATACTCAGTGACTAGATGATCTTTTACTTTCACCACGAGGGCAGCACCTTCAACTCGGCTATGCCGCGCATGTCAACACGTGACGCATGCGCTGTAGGATGCCAGTACATTTCGCATGCGCTAGATTCGGCATAAATACCGCGACTGCACCTAGGCTCTTCAGTAGTTGTGTACTCACCTGATGATGGCCGGACGTCTCTGGGCCGAAATATCGTGGCAGAATGTCGACGGGATCCGGCTGCATACTCAGAAATTATTAGAAGAACTGTTTTACACTTTCAATAACGTATTTAAGATAGTCATTCAAGAATCAACATACCTCATCAGGTCCCTAGAGGATTAGTGAAATTCTTTTTCTTCTCTCGCTTTCTTTCTCGATTCAGTATCGGTGGGGGGACAACCCGAACCTATTAATGATTTAACAAGTAAGAATCTTATTAGCCCACAACTGATAACGCAAGGAAGGGCTCCAGTAACCGACAAAGTTAGCCTTCTAAGCCACACCCTTTGATACGATCCATATTTTTTATCTCATAAAATTTTTGAACTATCTGGATTATGCTCATCATGATGTTTAGATTCAATGTCGCGATAATAATAGTTGTAGGGGTTGTGGTCCAAATAATCACACGCAATGCGAGAGGTTTTCCTCTTCGGCAAAATTGTTTATTGTAACTTTCATGCACATAAAACTAAGGAAATGTATGCATGAACAATATCCTTGCGCAGACTGTGAGTACTTCCTGACCAAATGGTCTCTTAAATACGGTATGGACGTGGATATCGGTGGGATCTATGTTTCTATACTGGGCGACACTTAAATATCCACCAAACACAGGTTTCCATGTGCAGTTAAAGCACGAATATCTCGAATATCTCGTTCCCCGTTAACCTACAAGACTGGTTATGCAACGCCGTTGAGAAGGAAATTTATTGAGGCGGAAATTGAAAATTCTGCTCGCGTAAGCACTAAACAGTTTAGACGGGAGAAGGGGCAAGCAGACTTGAACATTAACAGTAGCACGGACACATTATACAGTCATTCTTATCCATATTACTCACTGTTTTAATGACAGGCTTGGATCGCAGCAAAATCGTCATTCGTGAATCCCGCCACCGAAATTCCTCATGTTCTATGCTTTACTCACCCTCAGTCGTCGTTCTTGTGCTATATCAAATAAAAAAAGTTCACCCCATTTACCTACGCTTACTGAAATTATGATGCTGTCGTTCAATTCTCCCGCTAGAGCTGCCTTTGACGACAGACTGGAGACAATGACCGACAGTAGAAAAGTCTATTTAATAGAAAATGATCTCACACGCTGGTATTTCTTAAATATTTCACACAGAGCATTTCACACAGCTGCACACCAGTTTTGTGAATCATCTAGATTGTTCAGATTACGACCAAACGGTTACTTCAAACAATGGGTGAGGCCCAGTCTACTGATAAAATTCTCCAATATTCATCCAAACGGCAACGTTAACTGTCATAAGAAAGTAAATTGAGTTTGGAGCTGACCTAAGATGTTCTTGACGGACCAAAATATTTACTTCATTTTAATGGATCGCGACAAACTGCATGTTTGCACCTGAAACGGAAAATTCTAATTCCTGAGTTTATTACTGAAAAATACTACAAATGGTGTTCGTAACGTAAAGGTAACCATGAGTCGCCTGTAGGAGAATGGATTAAACACATAAATGATATGATACCTCGTCCCTACTGTCTTCGAATCTTGATACGGAGGAGACGTGGCTCCATGAACGCCCTCCGAAATCCCGAAAACGAGTAACCAAAAGATGGCGTCCACCTCCAATGACCGCTCTGCTTTTCTGGAAGGGGAAGAGGAACCGCTGCTAACCTCTGAAGCCTAGAAGGTAACAGGAGCAACTTCGACTTAAGTCACACAAACATTTAGGTTGTCACAACAGACTGAAGAGCTAATCCATCTTTGATACTCTATAATATAGC
Source organism: Schistocerca gregaria (assembly GCF_023897955.1). Lineage (NCBI taxonomy): Eukaryota > Metazoa > Arthropoda > Insecta > Orthoptera > Acrididae > Schistocerca > Schistocerca gregaria. The sequence goes on along the minus strand of NC_064926.1, from coordinate 342,539,962 downwards.
AGACGGTCTTTACCACTTGACAACTCAACATTTTATAATACATAGCATGATAGAGGGAGAAAGGTATAAAGTGAGCTACAATAATTTCTTTCACCAGAGGTTCACGGAAAAATATGAAATAAAATGGAATGACAATAAAACTGTTAGATCGTCGTGATAAGGTAATGAGACCGAATAACCGGTCCCGTATCAACACATCCTTGTAACTGTAACAATATGAATGTGGTATGAAGTAATATACAAACATAAAACAGTAAATCAGCGTTAATACAGAACAGAGGCACTGCACGGATATTACGCAGTGTATACAAAAATAGCAAGTACATTACTCAAACTATTTTTATGATAGACATATATTTAGAAGATTAATAATTAGGACTGAACAAATTAAGTATTCCCGAGGAATGTTTTTCATGTGGATAATGCTAATACGTGTGGTACGGCACTGGGACGTTGGACTCGCAGTTCCATACCAGGTCCTCTCTCCCGAGTGTAGTTGATATCTACTCTTTTCGGTTTCTTTTTGTTCTCTTCTGTTATGACATAGATTTGTAATTTTTTACTTACAAATTCAATTATTTTATTTAAAAATAATTACAGGAAGTTAACAGAAGACAATATTATAAAACATAGCAGAATTCTGTTTTACATGACATGGGAGCCTTGGGTACTGTCTAAGACCGTAGCCGTCAAACTTTTTTGCCCAAGAGCCAATACGAACACTGCGGGCCGGCAGCTCGGTTCACATATGTACCTATCTTATAACTAATTGATAACCTAAATAAATTAGAATGTTATGAACCCCTAATACATTATATATAGTAAAGGAGCGATACCTTGCTCCTCCCCTGCCCCCCCTCCCCCCCCCCCCCCCCCCCCCGTACTCTTTGTTAAGTCACCAACATTCGGAATACTTTGTACCGACTGTTCTATTCTTCATAGTGCTGCCACTCTCAGAGGCCTTAAAGTTGTGACACTGTAATTGCTCGATAAATTATTGTTTTTTTTTGTCTGCTTTAGTGGATGAATAACTCATTAATAAAAGTAACTGTACCTACTACAGTTAGCCGTCGAAACTTTGTACCAGTTTTCACCTTTATTTGAAAATACTGTATAAAAACTTAAATTACACATCAGAATAGACAATGTAGCTGTAGTTACTGCGTGTTAGGGAAAGTGAAAATGTAAACTAATTACGCCGTATTAGAATAAAATTTCAGTTTCAATAATTCGACTCAGTCATTCAGGTTAACTTCAGACGAGTTACGAACTAGAAATCACAGAAGTAAAAAAACTGTTACTTCTAGTACAAAATAATGCAGCTAGGTGTAACACCAGCCATTTGAAACCAAAGTCGTAAGCGCTGCAAAGATACCCTGACTGGTAAAATATTAAGCTGACTGAATATATGGAGAATGAGATAAGATCAAAAATGGGTACTAAATATTTTGTTCACAGCATTTTATTACGACAACAATAATTAATTTAATGTTCCTTGCTACAAATGTGTACGGTATTTGAAGATGAGCATCTCTGTTATGAACATTCTCAAATCCATGTTACTCTCCGTATCAACCTCTATACCACAGTAGCTGATCGGTACGGGTCGCACACGCCCTTCAGTTGTTAGTAAAAAAAGACAAACAGCGAAACTTACCTTCTCCAGTCCTCTAACCTTACAATGGCCCCGCTACTTACCTCCATGCCCCTGGGATAAGCGACCAACTTTTACTCAGATCACGACCGAATTCACCAAAGTCAATTACAATTAAGCACATCCTAAAACATTACTGTGTCTTTAAGAATGTTTGTTTGTTACTAAAACGGAGAGGTCTCAAGTGGTGGGCTCGACTTTTTGAAACCAAATACACGGCGATGTAGGTTAAGATCCCAGGTATCACAACCTGCAGCCATTCACCATGGGCCCCAGTTTGTGAGTAACTGTACGAAGAAATTTCTGAACTTTCGTGATGCTTATTAACATTAAAAGAGTTGCGTGGTGTATGGATAGGATAAAGGCTTCAAATGCAAGTTAGATCGAATGTCGGCAGATTAAGTAGCTTTATTTTATTTTTAAATTTTTATCCAAACGGATCATTTCTTTTACTCAATTATTGAGTTTAAATGTGATTTTTTAAATTATATTCCATTGTCACTTTATTTTAATCATCGTATGAACTTTATCATTTGTTTCATTCCTTCTTCATATCATCCTTTCGCCAATCGTAATTTTTGTGAATGTGAATTTAAACATGTTTATCTATTACAATATTCTATTATTTGAAAATAGCAATCCATCTGTTAAAAAGCAAAAGACCAAATCATGTAGTTATATGGACTGTGTAGGGGTCCGAAAAATGTATTTTTTGTTATCAGTTGTGCAGTTTTTTTGGCTGTTAGCCGTCATTTAAAGCATATCCTAAATACTTGTTGCAGTATGGACAAAATAATGTACATGAAGACTTAAATGAAAGAAGGGTTTGTAATACAACGAAATCCAAACAAAATAAGAAATAAATTCAGTGAATGCAATAATGTGTCCGAAAAACATGTTGATAAAAGAAAGTAAATCGAAACTAATACATACAATTAATGAAAAACACACGAACAAAGATTTCAAGTGGAAAAAGAGCTATAGAAAGAAAAATGAGAGCAAATCAAGAAGTTGATATTGTGATTCAAATTATGTGACAAAGGAATTTACTGAGTATAAATTATGATCAAAGTAATTTCGGAAAATTTTAAAATAAAAAAAAATTGTAGCATCTTGCAAAATTCGAAGGTGCAAGCAAGCTCCTGCAAGTGAAGCTACTATCCTACCCCTTACTCAAGGCGAACGGACTATCTTTTGTATCGTATTTTAACACTATTGAGTGTAAACGCAAAATTTTTTTCGTCATTTACTCCCAAATAAGGGCCTATTATGGGGAATGGCAGCAATGTGTGATACCTGGGATCTGAACCTACGTAACCGTATAGATGGTTTCAAATAGTCGAACCCACCGTTGGGGACCTCTCCTTGTGAGCAGGAAAACAACGTTCTTTAAGAAGCTCTTAGAGCGTTAGTGGTCCTTTTGGGTTCGGCGGCTAGTTGCTAGATGTGTCATATTATAAAATGCGGCTGAGATCCACGGGACGTACAAATACCTGATTCGGGTCGGATGCAATCTCACGGGAGGCAGTTTGTTGCTACGAAGTCTGTGTGGAGCACTACAGCCAGCTTAAAGTCATAAGATGACAGGCCCTAGTAGTTACAATGCAACTTGGGAGAAAAAAAATGTTATGGATATTTTCCTTTATACGAACGTGTCTGTATGGTACTGAACGACCGAACGATCAATATCTTTCCCCTCGAGTGCTAGTCTCGTAAAGCCGTTGAGATACTGCGAGGCGTTGACTATGGCTCTCCTGAACTCAGCGATTCCGTAATCGTATGAGAGTCCTGCGATTCCGAGCAACGTGAGCACCAGTATCACACGATAAACCACAACCTCAACAAATCTTGATCGTGTTTCCGCTGGTTTGTAATCATTTTCCTTTCTCACACGAGGCTTAACATGATCTTCTCACAAACAAACTACATTTAAATATCATCTATAAATAAGTAACTCGCTGTGTAATCTATCCTTACTGGCGATATGTACAGGACGTTACTTACACAGCCTCCTTGACATTACACTGAATTTCAATCATTCGCCTTTCGAAGCTTGTTACACACTTCCTGACACTTAGGCGTTGCATGCCTTCTTCAGTTGGCTGCAGTTTCAATGGCCAGTAGAGTAGTTGCCGGTTAATACTCGAGGGTATTATAATGTAGTGCTAATGTCCCCGTGCATGGCTGCGAAATGTTGCGTAGAATACAGTAGGTACCGCTCCATTCCTTTCCTCGCTTAGCGCGGAAAGACGTCTGCGCTGTGAATGGGCAGCCGAAATTAACTGGCTATAGGGCCGGCAGCAGCTGCGCCTGAATAGTTCCCGCCGCAAGCGAGCCCTTGTGCTTTCTGCGGAAGCTCTCTGTCCCATGGAGCTTTCGCTGCGAAGTAATTTATTGGTTCCCGTACTCGAGTGGCAGACGAGAGAGAAGCACTGAATGAATGCCCCAAAGACTGCCGGAAGAGCTTCATCAGTTTAATTACTCTGAGGTGTAATTGGACGGTTCGGCTGAAACGTTCCGGGCGCCCGGTTTAAGCATAGCAGACGCCGTATTTTGATCTATCCGAGCGTACCTGCTGGAGCGCGCATTGCCCCCGACACCTGGCGTTCCCCGCGGAATCAGGAAATTAATTAAGTCCCTCTCTAGATCCCGGGGAGATTTGGTTCCCTTATTGGAGATTGGCGAGTCATTTCAGACGTGTCTGTTAATTAGGTTGGCGCTGGCGGTTTGACAGCCGGTACGCAAGCATCTCGCATCTGTACTCGCGGACTTGCTTCGAATTTCCCCTCGGCTCCTTCACTGCTTACGAAATGCGAGTCCTTTTGTTTTAAACTGCTACAAACGGCGGCGCTTTAACACTGATGTGAGTGTGCAACAGTTGTACAATTTTTACATAATGCTCACAATTTTCCAACCTTATTCGATGTACGGAACACAAAGAAGGAGTGAGGAAAAGACATGACGAGCTTAGAAAAACAGAATGCTCTTAAAACGCTGTTTTTGTATTTGATCGTATGGAACAAATCTTAAAAAAGGGTTAGGTCTACTATCAATCATTTATTACCGAATAATTTATTTTACATATCTAGTTCCAGGCTTACATTAGTCGTTAGGTACCCACTGTAATACTCCTCAAGAAAAATAAAAATTTATGCGTTGTGGAAAGCAATCCACTTCTGCTAAGCTGCATTATTTATGGTGCTGGGAGTTTTTTCTTTTTTTTCCTTTTTTTGTTTTTCTTTTGAGTTACATGGCCACTCACTGGTGACTCCTCTGAAAGGCACTTCCCACAGGCTCTACAACGATAAATGGAAATGTGCCTCTAGGGTAATGTTAACAGCCACGTCTGATGAGACGATCTCGCGATTGTTTGCTCCCACTGATCGCCATTGTCCGAGCGAAGATGAAGGTAGCTGTATCCGCATTCCCTACTCACAGTAAAGGTGGTTCTTACGTCTTCGTATTTGAGGTAATCGGTAGCTACACTACTACACATTCTCTTTGGACTACCTGCATTTCCGTCGTTCATTCTGGTTTTCTGTCTCTCCTAAACCAGCATTCAACCCAAACCGTACAAGACACTTGTTCGTTGATAGGCGTGTCTTGCTAAGCATTGGGCCTATTTTACAACTTCACTCAGCTGCATACACGATCGAATTTTTACAAAGAAAAGTCAATCTAATAACTCACCAAATAGTCAGTCAAACATCTACTAATAGATAGCAGGTCATAGTTTCACAGAAAGGCGGCACTTTCTCGTTATGTAATTAAATTTTCTGAAAGAAAAAATATGCTGAGAAAAGCATATTGTCAGCATCATGAGAGCGGACTGAATCGAAGTGTTCCTCTTTCCCGCCACAAGCCTAGGGAATTAAAATAAGAATAAGTAATCACTGAAAGTTTGTCAAAAAAACTGTATATTCCACTATTATTACCAGAGAAATGATGTGGTGCGGAAGTAGCTCACCACTGAAACGAGAATATTTTTCTGCAGAATCGGAAATCATATAATTGCATTTTCGATCATCACCTTCGCTAATGCAATCAGAACACTTAACAGAGAGCTGTAGAAACGATTACTTCCAGACGAGGTACTCAAATCTAACCAGCGTTTAGGAATATTAAAATTAGTAATACGCAGCACCGGCGCATGAGTTTCCGTGAGAAGTTGTTTGCAACTACTTCTCAGTTGCCCATTCTTGACGAGTCTGAAACCCTCTGAAGAATAAGCAGTGACACTCGTCTCCGGTTGGGATATTTTAACGACTACTGCTTCAACGCCATGTTACATGGTTGTTTGTTGTTAATACATTGGACAGCCTGCGTTGATACACCAAGAAATCGAACAGAATGATTCACAGTATGGTCATGAGCACGTCTAAAGAAGAGAGCTCGTTTCAATCATTCTGTCAGGTCTATAAGACACTGTATGCAACCAGCTGGCATATACACAGTACTTCACTGCCATGACTTACCTTAGCGATGGGAGGGTGGGCTCTCATGACCATCTCGAACCAATGATAAATCGTTTACAGAATTCACAAATAATCAGTGTGACCCTTTAAGGAATCATATAATATTTTGTCCAGTGAGTTTCTAATAAAGTCGTACACGATACAAAAAGAAAAAGAAAACGACGCACCACAACGAATTCTCCGAATGGGACGGAAATCGGTAGATGTGATGTGCATGTACAAACAAGCAAATGATTTTCACAAGAATTGGATGATTAATTCAAGATAAAGAGCTTCACATATTGAGCAGGTCAGTATTTTGATGCATCTCTGGCCCTTATCGCAGTAGTCATTTGGCTTTGTACTGACTAATAGATTTGTTGGACGTACTCCTGGGGATATCGTGCCGAATTCCTCGTGTCGAATTCTGTCCAGCTGTCCATCTGGCATGTTACGTCGGCAAAACCTGAGGATGGTTCGAGGGTCCTTCTAATTATGCTCGAGACGTTCTCAATTGGGGAGAGATCCGGCGACGTTGTTATCTGGATTACCATGCAGAGCAACAAAAAGAGGCGTAGAATATTGCCAACGCATCATTGAGCTATATGAGTGCCGTGGTTGACAACCAACAGAATCTCTCATATGAAACAAAATGCCACCCCAGACCATCACTTACGGTTACTGGGCAGCATGGTGGGCAACAATAACGTTACTACCCCACTGTTGTCTAGGGCGTCTCCAGATACCTCTTCGGTTTGGAACCTTGTTGACTGCAATAGAATTGTCTTCAGTGACGAGTATCGCTTCGAACTCAGCTCCGGTTACCAGCGAAGACGTGGCCGGAGCGCCCCGGACAGCCGTGGGATATCAATCTGACTGCCACCTGCCATGCGGTGCCCTTTCATTATATAGGAGGACCACTTTCGTTGTCACCGCGGTACCTTACAGCACAGTGGTACGTTAACGGAATTCTATGCCCCGCTTTGATGCCCAGGATGGCTTACGTTTCAGCAAAATAACATGGAGAAAGATTCTACTGCTTACCTTCGTGCTTGCCAAACCCTACTTTGGCTGTCAAGGTCGCCGAACTTCTCCTCACTTGAGAGCGTTTAAAGCATTATGGGCTGGGTCGTGCAACCAGACCGTGATTAGGACGATCTAACGCGCCAAATGGACAGAATTTGTCATGATATCAGTCACGTGAAATACAACAACTATCAATGACTGCCAAGCCGAATAACTGCTTGCTTAAGGACCAGAGGTGTACCAACTCGATTTTTTAAGTCCTTTGTCCTGAAAAAACCATCCAGTTATTTCTGATATAGCAGTCTTTGGTTTCTCTGTACTTATAAGTCACATCTACCGATATCCGTCTCATTCGATAATTCCTTCGCGGTACGTCGTTTCTTATGTCTTAGAGCGTATCATACAGAATGAATGGGCATAAGTTCAGATATTTTTGTTGGTCACAGAGGACGGTACACTAAACACCATTACATCACCATTACCTCACTTGCAGACAAATAATTATAGCAACTGTAGGTCGTATATTCTTAAGTGTGGTCGCAATCCAAGTGGATCTGACCAGAGCAAGCCGTAGATGCTTACTTTCCTCTGGGCAGCAGGTCAGGTGTTCAAGTGTAGACGCGAAACAAATAGTCTATACTGACAGGCGCAGTCCAGTTAGTGGTGCAGTTATGGCCATGCAGAAAACATCACATTGTAAAGTCTGTGACGTGTTTCTCGGAAGACTAAATAAGAACAACCAACACACTGATGTGTGTACATATTAAGGTACCACACATAATAATATCTGCACTTATAGCCGTTACAGTCTGTACAATCCTCCTGACTGGAAGTTTAAACTTCTGAAACGTGCAGTGGAAATATCCGGATTGCTCCGGATGAATGTTGCTATTAATTGAGCCCGAACGTCCTTGGTAGCAGAAAACTTAATTTCGGTTATTGTTCAATAAAAGACGGCAGACCGCAAACTATTATTAATTAAACACTGCCACACGATAATATGGCAACAAAAGAGGAACAAAAACATTTATTGAGATTATGATAAAATATGCTACTTTACTTAAGTTCAACTGGACGCATGGCACTCGATGTCCTGTAATTAATACAATGAAATCTAAGTTACTTTGCTGACTCTTTGCAGTCTCTGACATTGTCAGAATAGTTGAATGTTATTCTGCAGACATCCGTCATGGTCCTTTTACTTGGTATATAGGGTCAGCTCCGTACCGTAAATGCACACACTGGACAGAGGTGGTTGCAAGACTGAACTGTTTTGCTGACTGCAAGAACTGGACTGCGGGATCGATAGTATGTAAACATCTGCAGCGCGTTGTGGGTTGTCCCGGTTGGTTAACCGTGCTCCCTTTGGCGGCTGTGAACACTATCGGAGGAGAAAAACAAAGCTCAGGTGGCAGTGATGCGGAAACAGAAGTGGTTCACTTTTGTGAGCGCAACCTGGAGACTGCTGCAAGGAAATGTTAGGAGCCAGGCGAGTGGTATTTACTGTTTAGCCTAATGCCTGGTACACGGCAGGAATTAAATTTAACTCTGTCCGATAACAATAAAATCATCGTAGTAGTATTGACATATTGTGCAACTCTTACAGATCTGTCACACTACTAAGAAAGTTATTTGGTGGCGAGTGAGGGGATGGGAGAGAAGAGTGGGGAGCTTCAATACAAGGTAGAGCCAATAATACACGGAGTGTAAGGTACTTATACAGCCATACACTCGAGTGAGTTCGATGATCTGATGCACTTGGTACCTAAAATAACTTTTTATACAAGGACCATGGTGATGAAATGACACATTCACTACTTCTAAGGAACGTTGCTATCACATTCAATTGTAACCTCTCCGCATGGGTTATATAAAAACGTGTGTTGGTACATTTTAACCATGGAGATCTTCCTTTGCCAACCCTGACCCCTGTATAAACCAAAAAAGTACTAAGTTGCTATTTTTAGGAACATTGTTATTAAGTTATCTCCCAACTGAAACAATGTCAACCATAAATTATCTAAAAACGTTTTTTGATGCATTTCTATCTCATCATTAAAGTGTTGTATGACTCCAATGGTTCAGTTGTTGCTCATATTCTGATGCTGTACATATACTCCAGTTTCATCCCTAAATAGAATGAATCTGTAACACATGTGTGCGCCCTAGTACGGTACTGAATAAACGCATCACACCTCTTTAAATTGTTGCTGTGTAACACTTGACTCAGGTGCCACATTTTTTTTTTTGTTTTACCAAGTTTTGTGTTATTCAGTTATGCACGTAGCACAGTGACTGAGGATTTAATTGCGTTTGATGCAAGCATATTGTTTCGGGAATACGATTACTTTATTTCAATTATTTATGTTTTATTAATAGGGACGCCTATGTATTTCAGTTTTGTGCAACGATAACGTAACTGTATATTTTTATTGGTATACTAACATTTCCAAGGTATTTTTGTCAATTTTCTACTGTAAACGAAAACATAAGATGAACTTTATTTGTAGTGCACAGTTTCTGCACGTTGGGCGTTGCTCGTTTTCATTTCTAGAACGAGAGTTTGATTACGTATCTATGGCAATGCCTCTTCACAGCTATACAGACAGCTATTGTTTTCGTCTAAACCCGTTTGCGCTTCGCAGTTGAAAACTGTCAAGAGCGCTACTTGGTATCAGAGATTTCCTTAAGTTGACTAGACTGTAGGAGTGTTTTAGCAGTAAACAATAAGTCATGGATTATGCGGTATTTTTCCACGCATCTCAGTGTTTGTGATGTCGTATGTCTTGAATTACGTTTCGCACAATGATATATTTATTTTGGTAAATCCAACGCCATGTGTGAATACTGTGTTCTCAGTAGAGTCAACAGTGAAGAAGTAATAAATTTAAGCGTCACGCCGCACGGAGTGGCCGCGTGGTTTGAGGCGCCATGTCACGGATTGCGCGGCCACTCCAGCCGAAATTCGAGTCCTCCCTCGGGCATGGGTGTGTGTGTCGCTCTTAGCATAAAACAGTTTAAGTAGTGTGTAAGAGTAGGGACCGATGACCTCAGCAGTTGGGTCCTTTAGGAATTCACACACATTTGAACATTTAAACGTCACGTACAGTGCGACGGCTTTTCACACATGTCATTGTTCATGACGTATCACCTGCTCTATGTGTGGTACCACGATAATTTAGTAGTGGAATTTAGCGACTTATGTGGACCCTATCTGTGAAATTTATTACTAACAGAGTAAGCAGCACAGAAGGAATATATTGAAACGTCATGCATGATTCGGCAGTTTTTCCGTATCTCATTGTTTACATTGTCAAATCTCCTGAACTATGATAGGCATGGTGGTTCTTACCACCAGAGCGATTGTTGTCTTACAATAAGCAATATATGTACAAAGTTTGGTTGAAATCGGTCCTGTTGTTTGGGAGGAGGTGAGGAACATTCACACATATTGTACAGTTTTCATATAATTCACCTTTGCTGTACTGTGACAAAGATGCATGAACGCGCTGCACGAGTAGTGGATAAGATCCTTGACTCTGTGTTTAGAGTAATATGTGGGGCACTTGCTAGCCAGTCATTTCTGCAGTGCGGGGGCAATTCTAATTATTAGAGGCTTAGTGGCGAGCAGTTGAATCTTAGACAAGATCTATTATTTGTGACTCTCACAAAAATTATCTGGAGTGCTTTTTTATGGAGATGAAAACTTGTTTATAAAGTTGTTATATTAATAGTATTGATGGTGATGATTTTTGGAGGAATATTTCAAGGTTACCCATGCGCGTGCAAAGATGAAATGTTTGTTTGTCAGAACTATCAACTGAAGGAAATCTTTGTTCCTTAGATAACTAATGATATTCAAGATTTGTATCAATGTAACCTCATTGTTTTCTTTATATCACGAAGTACACAATTAATTGATATGTCTGCAATTTTTGTAATGAGAGAATCTCAATAATGTTAGTCTTCTTATGTTGTACACCTTTTTTTACTATAGTCAAAGTTTAATTTTTCAAGAACGATTTTCTTTAAAACGAAACCTTACCCTATCATTTTTAATAATGTTCTGAAAATTTTGTTCCGTCAGCATTGGACCTTATGCGACACACAGACAAATATTGTTTCTGAAAATTTTTCCTTTACTTGTATATGAAATTTTCTGCCTTCTTGCCAATAGGTTTTAATGAATGAGTTTGAGAGTGTAAAAATATGTGACATAAATGGCCGTATGTTTCGATTGCATTGACTTAGAAGCTTGGCATTTTTACACCGCCAAAGGACTATAGGCCTGAGCATGTGACTAATTTTAGTACGTCTACCATTTCCTGAGAGAAAGAATTCGTAACAAATGAAGGGACAGACAGAACAAACGTAAAAAAAGTTTTTAGGTATGATATAATTACAAATTTACAATTTCAGATTTCTCCCTTTTTCTGTACTGCGAAAACTTCTTCTTGCGAAAATTCATGATTATAGACCAAAGGAAAACATTCTACAGATTTTGATGAGTAAAAATAGAAGGGGATTGTCCCTCTGCAGCGGAGTGTTTGCTGATATGAAACTTCCCAGCAGTTTAAAACTGTGCGGCGGGCCGAGATTCGAACTCGGGACCTTTGCCTTTCGCGTGCCTTTTTTAAATTTTGTTCGATGTAGTTCGTTGCGTTTGGGCGGACGTCACAAGACATCCGTTCAAGATAAGCGCTGATTCCTTGACTCAGTTTTTTTTTTTTAAATTCAGTTTTTTTTATTACAGACAGCACGCCGCCTTCTGACCGAAGACGCTGAGCTACCGTGCCGGCACCGTCTGAGCTACCCAAGCACAACTTACGACACCTCACAGCTTCAATTCTGCCAGTCCCTCGACTCCTACCTTCCACACTACACAGAAGCTCTTCTGCGAACCTTGCAGAAATGGTTCAAATGGCTCTGAGCACTATGCGACGTAACATCTGTGGTCATCAGTCACCTAGAACTTAGAACTAATTAAACCTAACTAACCTAAGGACATCACACACATCCATGCCCGAGGCAGGATTCGAACCTGCGACCGTAGCAGTAGCGCGGTTCCGGACTGAGCGCCTAGAACCGCGATACCATCGCGGCTGGCTTGCGGAACTGACACTTTTGGAAGAAAGGATATTGAGGAGACATGAACAGCTTCTGTGAAGTTTCGGAAGGTAGGAGACGAGGTACTGGTAGAATTGAAGTTGTGAGGACGTGTCGCAAGTGGTACTAGGATAGCTCAGATGTTAGAAAATTTGCTCGAAAAAGGTAAACTTCCTGAGTTCGAGTCTCAGTCTGGTAGAAAATTTTAATCTACCAGGAAGTTTTTGATGAGTAAGTTTGCGAGTGCCAAAGAATGTGACATAAACAGCCGTATGTTTTGTTGACTTAGAAGCTAACGTTAATTATACCCACAAGGGACCATAGACTTTAGTGTGTGTCATACATTTCAACATGACACCTATACCCATTCCTGAGAAAAAAAGGGTATGGACAGACGGACAGACACACGGAGGCAAAACAAAGTGAACCTGCAAGAGTTCCATTTTCACCGACTGATGTATGGATCGCTAAAAACACAGTCCAGTGGCGGGGTTGCTATGGTTTACAAACTTTTAAAAAGTATGAACTTGTAGCTTCAGTTCAGTTGAATAATTAGTCGTGGTAAAGCGTAACCTAAAATACTTGCATTGAAAACTAAGGTCGTTGTAGATAAAATTGTTGAATGTTCTTAGACTGCAGAGAATATTTCGGGGGAGTTTTGATATCTTTCAGTATAACAATACTGTCTAGTGCATTGCCAGGGAGCAGGTCCTTTGTGCGCCCGTTCGCCCGATAACAAACAATGGCTGAACTGTGCGGCCAGTGAGGTCACAGCTGAAGGGGTTTGGGGGAGGGGGGGGGGGGGGGGGTGGTTGGGGGGTCGCAACGGCTGACGCGCACAGTGGCCACTTGGCCTGGATCGGTGGACAGCGTGACCCCGGAAAGCGGCGAGTGTGCAGAAAACACGGCGTGCTAAGAGGATTATCCGGCGCCGGCTTAGCGTGCTGGGCGGCTGCGCCCTGCAGATAAGGAGACAATGACGCGACGGGGCGGTCAGTCTGGCCCGCGCGACACTACCGGCCTGCACCGCGGGGACGCCATTCTCTGCGGCAGCCCCACTCCCGTCTTCCCCAGGCACCCATGTGCCGAAGACAAAGCACGCAGCTAGGGGCGCCACTGCCAAAGTCATAAAAGCCAAGCCTTGCATTACATTTTGCAAGACATTTTCCACTAACAGGTGGACTACTTCAGCCGTTCGTTAACCAGCGGAATAATGCACCTATTGGAGCACAAATAAGGCGAATATGCTCCTGTATTAAAAGAGTAACAGAATTTACTGTCCCATAAAGTGACATGCCTTACAACAGCAGGGAAATGAAGGGAAAAAGCGGGGTAGTGCTTCTATGGGAGCACAAAAAGGCGAATATTATGCTTCGGTAATTAAACGACTCTGACTGAAAAGTGGGGTACGAATTGCCTGCCTTATTCTACTTTCTTCAATACCTTTAAAAATTTTCCCAATCATTTTTGCGTGCAAACATTTTCGCGCTCTTTTCAAAATGAAACACACCTCTCATTCCAACAAGTCCCCCTAACTATAACTCGCTCAGACCCACTAGTCCATCGCTGTGAGTTGCTCATACCTGTCTGCTCCCGCTTGTTCCATTCTCGCTCACTCATTCATACCAACTCATTATCATTTTCTCTTCGTGTATCTCTAATTTTCACTCTCTCCTGCCTGATAGCCACAGTCTCCCTTCACAATAACTCTCACCCTCTTGTTCTCTCTTACGGCTACTGTCTCATTCATTCTTTCCCACGGACACTGTCTATTCTCACTGTCGCTCGCTCTTCCTCGTTGTCATTGTCATGGAATATCCCTCATTATCACTGGCTCTCACCCACTTCTACTTTCTCCCTCTCTATATTCTTCCACTGGCACTGAACACTCCACACTTTCCCTAGCACTGCTCTTTCCATTGCCACCATATACCTACCTCTCTTTCTCTCATATTGCCATTCGCCCTTTTTGTACTGCTACCAACCACTGCCTACTGTCTTCCAATATTTAATACTTATCTGTCTCCATCCCACTGCCACTGGCTACTTGGTGCTCAGTATAAAAAAAGCGCGATTATATACACAAGCCACAATTATTAGAAATTTTTTTTAAAGTGTTGAGGGTGGTCGAGTGTGGCAGCTGGTACTCGTTTTTTTTTATTCAGAGTCTTTTAAAACAGATTTATAATCGCCATTTTTTATGCTCCAGTAGGAACATTTTCCCACTGATTCCCTTGATTTTCCTGCAACAGCTGGATGTGTCACTCATATGAAAAGAAATTTATCAGAAACTGAAATTTTGATATTTTACTCAATTGAAATTGAAACAACGCAAAAGTACATAATTTTGCATTTCAGACTGGACTTTATGTGCATAAAAGTTTAACATGTGCGTCAGTACTACAGCAGCAGCAGCATGGTGTTCACAGAACCCTTCCGATGACAATGGAGAAGCTTCACAGCGTATTTACCCGTCTTGCGCTACTTTATAAGCTATGCTTTCGCGACATTAATTGTTTGGTCTTCTTCCTAAGATAATCGTCTGCCAAAATAAACTAAAAATTCTTCATTGAAAATAAAAAACAATGAAACATTTTTTTAGATGCAAAACGAAAAGATGTTTAGTAACTTTCGTCATTTCAATTAGATTTATGAACTAATAAAGATAATCTGTTCTTAAGGAAATGAGAGAAGGGGAAACGCTAAGACCACAGGTGAAGCGGGGCGTATAATAGCGCACCGTACGCTCGCTTGTGCTACCTACATGCAATTTGCTAAGAATGGTGCCCTAAGGCATACGTGGGATTCAAAATAATGAAAGTAACAAGCTTTCAAATTTTCTAAATTTCTATAAAGTTTAAAAAATAAGTAATCGGAATATCCTGTCATACTATGAGATATAATTAGCGTAGACAGTTTACGCTAACGCTAATATTCGCGATGAAATATTATACAAATGTAGAGCAACACAACATAAGCGCTCATACTGAAAACGCTTATGTGTATTGATATAGCCGTAATCAAGCAAATTTTTCAAAACAAGTTGTAACGCTCTTTAAAAAATTGTCTTGTATTATTTTGGATGAACTGTACACGCAAAAAATATATAACTTTCTTTAAATATTATTATTGAATGAGTGACTGAGGACTGGATATATAACTCGAGTTATCTTGTGGTGTGTTGTAACTGCAAGTGATGTGCTTACTCTCTGTGATTGTTAGGAAAATTTTATACGGACTGATTGGGCAATGCAACTCCCAATACCAATAAAGAAATACAGTCACTGCAAAATACTTTCTGCCGCTTAGACACCGAATCCTCGGGCCTCGTTCAAAACTGATAACTTTGGTCCCTTTGCACATAATAAATAAATTACATTGTCTTACCTCTATAGCAGCAACGGTGGAACGCGATATATTCTGATCTCTCATTTAAAAAAATAAAATAAAAAGTAAAAAATAAACTTCTAGCTACAGGCTCAGAGGAGTGCAATGCTAACCGTAACAGTTAGGAATGTACATGAAATTCTTTTGGCTGATAAATTAAAACATTTGAGGAAAATCCAGCGTCTTTTAAAAGCGTATGACCTGAACAGGGAGGCGGTACTGATCTTGGTGAGTTACTAACACTGATATTTTTAGTGAATTATATTCCAAGTCAAGTCTGGCTTTTCAAAACATGGGACAATTTAAATTACATTACTCGCAGAATTATATCAAGTTTACTAATTTATGCACAAAGAATAAGATTTATACAGCAAGTATTATCTAACGTCACTAAAATGCATAAATACAAATCATTACATTGCATATACGTGTGTTAATAAATCTTAGATTTCTTCAAATCAGTTTACATACATTCTGGAGCTACTCAACAACTGACAATTATCAGCCAACTCATCTGTACTAACGCCCTTGCAAAACGAAAGTCATAATTATTTAACGCCTTTGCTTTGCTTGCGTGAAGACTTCTGCTTCGATGTTCTCGTAATTACTGTCTACTGTCTACCCCTCTACCCCCCCTCCCCCCCCCCCCCCCCCCCCCCCCCCGTGAAATAAAATATGGACCTTGGCGCTGGTGGGGAGGCTTGCGTGCCACAGCGATACAGATAGCCGTACCGTAGGTGCAACCACAACGGAGGGGTATCTGTTGAGAGGCCAGACAAACGTGTGGTTCTCGAAGAGGGGCAGCAGCCTTTTCAGTAGCTGCAGGGGCAACAGTCTGAATGATTGACTGATCTGGCCTTGTAACACTAACCAAAACGGCCTTGCTGTGCTGGTACTGCGAACGGCTAACAGCAAGGGGAAACTACGGCCGCAATTTTTCCCGAGGGCATGCAGCTTTACTGTTCGATTAAATGGTGATGGCCTCCTCTCCGGGCGGGGACTACGCGAGAGGATGTCGTTATCAGGAGAAAGAAAACTGGCGTTCTACGGATACTGAAGGGAGATGAAGTTTAATAGTCATGGGTGACTGGAATTCGTCAGTAGGAAAAGGGAGAGAAGGGAACGTGGCTCTGAGTACTATGCGACTTAACTTCTGTAGTCATCAGTCGTCTAGAACTTAGAACTGATTAAACCTAACTAACCTAAGGACATCACACACATCCATGGCCGAGGCAGGATTCGAACCTGCGACCGGAGCGGAAGCTCGGCTCCAGACTGTAGCGCCCAGAACCGCATGGCCACTACGGCCGGCGAAGGAAAGGTAGTAGGTGAGTATGGATTGGAGGTAAGAAACGGAAGAGGAAGCCGCCTGGTAGAATTTTGCACAGAGTACAACCTAATCATAGCTAACATTTGATTCAAGAATCATAAAAGAAGATTGTGTACGTGGAAGAAGCCTGGAGATACTAGCAGGTTTCAGACATTATATAATGGTAAGAGCTTTAGGAACCAGGTTATAAATTGTAAGACATTTCCAGGGGCAGATGTGGACTCTGACCACAATCTATTGCTGAAGAATAGTAGATTAAAACTGAAAAAAATTGCAAAAAGGTGGGAATTTAAGGAGATGGGACGTGGATAAACTGAAAGAACCAGAGGTTGTACAGAGTTTCAGAGAGAGCATAAGGGAACAATTGTCAGGAATAGGGGAAAGAAATACAGTAGAAGAAGAATGGGTAGCTTTCAGTGATGAAGTGGTGAAAGCAGCAGAGGATCAAGTAGGTAAAAAGACGTGGGCTAGTAGAAATCCTTGGGTAACACAAGAAATATTGAATTTAATTGATGAAAGGAGAAAAAATAAAAATGCAGTAAATGAAGCAGGCAAAAAGGAATACAAACGTCTCAAAAATGAGATCGACAGGACGTGCAAAATGGCTAAGCCGGCATGGCTAGAGGACACATATAAGGATGTAGAGGCTTATCTCACTAGGGGTAAGATAGATACTATATGAAGAGCTCAGATGGAAACCCAATTATAAGCAAAGAAGGGAAAGCAGAAAGGTGGAACGAGTATATAGAGGGTCTATACAAGGGCGATGTTCTTGAGGACAATATTGAGGAAGTGGAAGGGGATGTAGATGAAGATGAAAGAGGGATATGATACTGCGTGAAGAGTTTGACAGAGCACAGAAAGACCTGAGTCGCAACAAAGATCCAGGAGTAGACCACATTCCATTAGAACTACTGACAGCCTTGGGAGAGCCAGTCCTGACAAAATTCGACCATCTGGTGAGCAAGATGTATGAGACAGGCGAAATACCCTCAGACTTCAAGAAGAACATAATAATTGCAATCCCAAAGAAAGCAGGTGTTGACAGATGTGAAAATTACCGAACTATCAGTTTAATAAGTCACGGCTGCAAAATACTAACACGAATTCCTTACAAACGAATGGAAAAACTAGTAGAAGCCGATCTCGGGGATGATCAGTTTGAATTCCGGTGAAATATTGGAACACGTGAGGCAATACAGACCTTACGACTTGTCTTAGAAGAAAGATTAAGGAAAGGCAAACCTACGTTCCTAGAATTTGTAGACTTAGAGAAAGCTTTTGGCAGTGTTGACTGGAATACTCTCATTCAAATTCTGAAGGTGGCAGGGGTAAAATACAGGGAGCGAAAAGCTATTTACAATTTGTACAGAAACCACATGGCAGTTATAAGAGTCAAGGGACATGAAAGGGTAGCAGTCGTTGGGAAGGGAGTGAGACAGGGGTGTAGCCTCTCCCCGATGTTATTCAATCTGTATATTGAGCAAGCAGTAAAGGAAACAAAAGAAAAATTCGGAGTAGGTATTAAAATCCATGGAGAAGAAATAAAATCTTTAAAGTTCGCCGATGTCATTGTAATTCTGTCAGAGACAGCAAAGGACTTGGAAGAGCAGTTGAACGGAATGGATAGTGTCTTAAAAGGAGGATATAAGATGAACATCAACAAAAACAAAACGAGGATAATGGAATGTAGTCGAAATAAGTCGGGCGATGCTGAGGGAATTAGATTAGGAAAGGAGACACTTAAAGTAGTAAAGGAGTTTTGCTATTTGGGGAGCAAAATAACTGATGATGGTCGAAGTAGAGAGGATATAAAATGTAGACTGGTAATGGCAAGGAAAGCGTTTCTGAAGAAGAGAAATTTGTTAACATCGAGTATAGATTTCAGTGTCAGGAAGTCAATTCTAAAAGTATTTGTATGAAGTGTAGCCATGTATGGAAATGAAACATGGACGTTTAATAGTTTGGACAAGAAGAGAACAGAAGTTTTCGAAATGTAGTGCTACAGAAGAATGCTGAAGATTAGATGGGTAGATCACATAACTAATGAGGAGGTATTGAATAGAATTGGGGAGAAGAGGAGTTTGTGGCACAACTTGACTAGAAGGAGGAATCGGTTGGTAGGACACGTTCTGAGGCACCAAGGGATCACCATTTTAGTATTGGAGGGCAGCGTGGAGGGTAAAAATCGTAGAGGGAGACCAAGAGATGAATACACTAAGCAGATTCAGAAGGATGTAGGTTGCAGTAGGTACTGGGAGATGAAGAAGTTTGCACAGGATAGAGTTGCATGGAGAGCTGCATCAAACCAGTCTCAGGACTGAAGACCACAACAACAACAACAGATAGGTGCCCACCACTGTATATTGAGCAACACTACAATCTCACAACAGAAGCAGTATCTTTGGTTCTGCGGTCGTGCACAGTCAGCGTTCCGCTTCATAAAGCCTATCACAGTCATTCATCATTTATAGTAGCATAGTTTCATATTAGTTTACTTTAATATTATTATCATATTCGTGTGCCACATACAACTGTACCCTAGTAGTTTCCTTTAAACGTTTTATTGATGAAATAAGTGCGGCAAGGTAAAGTCTGTAATGAGAACTAGTAGTAAAAATTTTCTAATATGAAAATGAGGGCGTCAATTGCTATTAAAATAAAAAGGGTACAAAAGAAGGACTATAATGAAGGCAACCGTGTCCTCTAGCAGGCGGTATGAAAATGTTCTTGCTTGAGCCGTCGCTGTGTTTACATTTGTGGTACTCAGAGGCGCGCAGTAAGCTCCATTTTCATTATTTTTGTGTGTTCTATTTCAGGAGGTATTGTTCGTAACACTCTCGCTCTGGAAATTGCAAGCAGCCACAGTCGTAGGCTCGGTGACAACGCGCTGACTAGAAACGCGCTATCGCAGGGAGCTCCGATAGGGGGCTGTTGCCAGTCGAAGCGAGAGGACAAATCAAGCATTGCGCCAAGTGTCCTCTCGTAGCAGCTACGAACGAAGCGATCGGAGACTGCATAGCACTCGATGGATCTCATATCTGTTCCCGCGTCGTTCGATTATCTTTCATTTGCTCATTTGCTTCTCTCTCATCGCTCCTGGGAGTAGCAGCTCTGCGCCAAGGGAACGAAAAACCTTTCCGATTATGCGGCTTAGTCTGTCATTCGTGGTCTCCCAGCCTACCACGCCAAAAGGTTTTTATTTCAATAGATGGTTTGAATATAATATTTTTCTTCAGTCATTTCGAAAACGTGGTTCCATTTTCTTCTTCAGGGAATATTAGCTTGTTTCTTTGTCTGTGCAGCTTACTAACTCATGGCTACAATATTGTAACAATCATCTGCATTACTGAACCCACCAAATCAGTTGCAACTACGAGAAAGCACCACGTACAGCAATTACTATGGTACCGACTGAGATTTACCGTCGGAAAGACCCACAAGTGACTCATATACAGGGTGGTCCATTGATTGGGACCGGGCCCAATATCTCACGTAATAAGCGTCAAACGAAAAAACTACAAAGAACGAAACTCGTCCAGCTTGAAGGGGGAAACCAGGTGGCACTATGGTTGGCCCGCTAGAGGGGGCTGCCATAGGTCAAACGGATATCAACTGAGTTTTTAAAAATAGGAACCTCCATTTTTATTACATATTCGTGTAGTACGTAAGGAAACGCGAATGTGTTACTTGGACCAGTTTTTCCTTTTTCGCTTTGTGATAGATGGCACCGTAATAGTCCCAAACGTATAAGTACGTGATATCACGCAACTTCCGCCAGTGCGGACGGTAATTCCTTCGTGATACATTACCCTTTTTAAAATGGACCGTTTACCAATTGCGGAAAAGGTCAATATCGTGTTGATGTATGGATATTGTGATTAAAATGCCCAACGGGGGTGTGCTGTGTACGCTGCACGGTATCCTGGACGACATCATCCAAGTGTCCAGACCGTTCGCCGGATAGTTATTTAAGGAAACAGGAAGTTGTTGAGCCACATGTGAAACGCCAACCACGAGCTCCATAAATGATGATGCCCAAGTAGGTGTTTTAGCTGCTGTCGCGGCTAATCCGCACATCAGTAGCAGATAAACTGCGCGAGAATCAGGAATCTCAAAAACGTCGGTGTTGAGAATGCTACATCAACATCGATTGCACCCGTACCATATTTCTATGCACCAGCAACTGCATGGCGACGACTTTAAACGTCGTGTACAGTTCTGCCACTGGGCACAAGAGAAATTACGGGATGATGAGAAACTTTTGCACTCGTTCTGTATAGCGACAAAGCTTCATTCACCAACAGCGGTAACGTAAACCGGTATAATATGCACTATTGGGCAACGGAAAATCCACGATGGCTGCGACAAGTGGAACATCAGCGACCTTGGCGGGTTAATGTGTGGTGCGGCACTACGGGAGGAAGGGTAATTGGCCCCCATTTTATCGATGGCAATCTAAATGGTGCAATGTATGCTGATTTCCTACGTAATGTTCTACCGATGTACCTACTGGTACAAGATGTTTCACTGCATGACAGAATGGCGATGTACTTCCACCACGACGGTTGTCCGGCACAAAGCTCGCGTGCGGTTGAAGCGGTGTTGAATAGCATATTTCATGACAGGTGGATTGGTCGGCGAAGCACCATACCACGGCCCGCACGTCCACCGGATCTTAAGTCCTCGAATTTCTTTCTGTGGGGAAAGTTGAAGGATATTTGCTGTCGTGATCCACCGACAACGCCTGACAACATGCGTCAGCGCATTGTCAATGCATGTGCGAACATTATGGAAGGCGAACTACTCGCTGTTGAGAGGAATGTCGTTACATGTAATGCCAAATGCACTGAGGTTGCCGTACATCATTTTCAGCATTTGTTACATTAATGTGGTATTTACAGTAATAACGCTTTAACAACAAGCGTTCTCAGAAATGATAAGTTCACAAAGGTTCATGTATCACATTGGGACAACCGAAATATAATGTTCAAACGTACCTACGTTCTGTATTTTAATTTAAAAAACCTACCTGTTACCAACTGTTCGTCTAAAGATGTTAGCCATATATTTGTGACTATTACAGCGCCATGTATCACAAAGCTAAAAGAGTGGTCCAACTAAAACATTCATATTTTTTTACGTACTACACGAATATGTAATAAAAATGGGGGTTCCTATTTTAAGAAACGCAGTTGATGTCAGTTTGTTCTACGGCAGCGCCATCTAGCGGGTCAACCATTGCGCCGTCTGGTTTCCCCTTTCAGGCTAGACAAGTTTCATTCTTCGTAGTTTATTCGTTTGATGCTTATTTCGTGAGATATTTGGCCCGGTCACGATCAATGGACCACCCTCTATAGTTGACGTACTACTGTCTTATTGCCATATTATAATATGTTGCCATGTGTGAGAGTCCCTTCAACCGTCAATTCATGTAGCAACCATGAACTTGGCTTTCCGTTGGCACGAAATTTATCTCAGTGTCTTTACTTGTAGTCCCCTTTTCTTCCGTTTACTTGTATTAATATAGTCTGTTGTACCTGAAACATGTAAGTTTCTGTATAGACGATAAGACAGAACATAACGACCACCTATCTAATAGCTCGTATGCCCACCTCTGGCACAGATAACAGCGGCTACGCGTAGTGGCGTGGAGATATGAGCCCCTGGTAGGTCTCTGGAGGGAGTTGGCACCACATCTGCACACACAGGCCTCCTACTTTCCGTAAATTCCGGTGAGGTGGTGAATAAGCTCTAACGCCACGTTCAGTCACGTCTTAGATGTGTTCGATCGGGTTCAGATCTGGCGAGATGGGGGTGCCAGCACATCAACTGGAACTAGCTACTGTGCTCCTTGAACCACTGCGTCGCACAAATGGCCTTAAAACATGGCGCATTATCTTGTTGAAAAATATCACTTCCATCGGAAAACGTGATAGTTACAAAGTGGTGTATGTGGTCTGCAACTAGTCATGGTGCCGTCACTGGACTCATGGACGCCCACGTGAATGTTACCCGGAGCACAATGCATAATGGAGACGCCGCCAGCTTATTTCCTTCCCGCAGTGCATATGTCAAGAGCTGTTTCCTTAGAAGGTTCACGCTCTCCCATCGGGTGATGAAGGAGGTATCATGATTCATCAGATGACGCAACGTACTGCCACTGCGCCACCGTCCATTTCAGTCGTAGCTGCCGATGTTGTGGTGTTAACAATGGCACATTCATAGGTCGTTGTTAGAACGTGGTTTATTCTTGGTTTCGCCAAGTGTTGAAAACACTTACCACAGCATTTCTCGACTCCCGACAAGACGTGCAATCTTCGGACTGCTCCCATCCACCCTCCTGGCCATCACAATCTGCCCTCAGTCAAATTCATATTGATCGTGCGCCTTCCCCATTCTACAGACGGACGGCACACTCACTGATAACTGCAGGCATCGTGCGAGTCCGTGATTAGCTGTCATTCCCTGCCAGATGACACTGCTATCGCCTGGGCGAGTTAATATCGACAATAGGTAGATGGCCATCATGTTTTAGCTTGTTAGTATGTGCAAGTGATGTACACGTAGCCCAATATTTCTGTATGTATGGTTGCTACGCTCAGAGAGATTAATATCGGTGTGAAATCAGAAGGACGGAAGTAAAGGACAGTGATTAGTGAAACCCTATTGACTTGAGATGTGAATGTGTGAAGAATAAGGATATAAACAACTTAGGGAACAGGAGATAGGGTTTACAGCTGGATCGTGTGTTTCAAAATGATAGCAGTAGTAGAGATTCTGCAAGCGATTTATCAGCATATACGAGCTACAAATGACGGAATACTATGGCTTTTGCTGTAAAACGATGAGGAAGGATTGAGTGCTGAACTAAATTTTTGTTGAGAATAGCATTTCTATTTGCCTTTTGCTTTTCTGTTTAATAAAGGATCGCATCCTTCCCATTAAACGTATATTGGCCGTTGCGATCAAATACAACAGAAAATCGGCGATAGCGACCAAATTGCAAATATGAGTCCCACTTAGATGTCGCTTCATATACTGCCCTTAATTTATTTGTACTTTTCTGACAACGTATTTGATCCAAGCCAGTTTGTCACATTACATTGTTAATAATCATTTTTGTGTTTATCCGTACAAAATGAAGGAAAGCCCCTCACCATCTTTGCAAAACAGACGAAGGCAGAGACTGCAGCATCAGTTGTTGTCTTCATTAAGTCGGGGCGTAGGAGACACTTGTTTGCTTTTATATTTAGTCGTCGACAACAGGTATCGCGATAACTGTTCTTAAAGGTTTTCCAGTCTGGTCTCGCTGTTCGCAGTACTGCTGTACTAGAAAAAGAAGGTATCTTCCCGTGAGAATTTCATTTTGAGGGTTTGCAGGCACTCGAAGATATTATGAAGAATTATAATGGATATGTTCAAACATCGAAACAATACGATATCAGAATTGTTTAACCTGCCACGGCGGTAACCCTCGAGAACCCCAGATCACGCGTTTACGATTTGGAGACATAACGCCCCATCAGACACTTTTTAGTTAAAGCTGAAAGCAATGATTCAGAATCACGGCAATTAATTCTCGTACAAAACATTTGTCCATAAACGAAACGAAACCTTCGAAGCTAAAGATCAAAATCAGTGGCCTCGCACATGCAGTTATTTCCGCTGCAAAGCCGGGATCCTTCGTTTCTAACATGCAGTTAGGTCTTGTAACAAAAGGATGTAACAAGTATGGATGAAGGGGTCTTGTATATGTCCTTTCAGCTGTTGAATTCTTCAGTTCCATTAATGATAGCAGACTGTTTGAAGTATCTAGTACACAAAAATCAATAGAAAACTCTCAAGACAGTTCTCTTATACATTCTGTATTCGACAATGTAAACGTAATTATTGATTCAATTGAACGAAAAAAACTTTTCACACTATGTTTGGTATCCGATGGGTAACACCAAAATCGTCAGTTATTGCTGCAGCGCCGATCCCCAAACTATTAAAAATTCCTGCTGCAACTACCTTTGGAAAATTTGGAACTGTGTATGTAGCTTTATTTCAGAGAAGAATCAGAGCACTGTCAAAAGCATTTATATAAAGTACCTCCCAACCGAGGCAGAACTGTCAAATTATGAGCTGCTCTAGGCTTATGGCAAATGAAAATCAGTGGACCGCATACCAAGTTGGAAGAGACTTACCGGAGCAAAACACTCGTATTAGATTACACGATTTCACGAATATCTGTCTGCCATTAGTGATTTCGCTTCCCTCATCATATAATACGCTACATACTACACTTTTGGTTGCATCACGAAAGTCTTAAGTCACGTAATATGGAGCACTGCTTCGTCACATTTGGCCAACCTGTTTAAAAAAAGGCTCGAGATATGGTTGTTTCCTCCGGCTCTAGCACTGAGCTGGAATCTGTCATTGCCCACCTTGGAGGTTTTCACTTATTAATGTCTTTCCTGGGATGGAAGCGGGTTACAAGATGTATTTGGTATTATCTACGCAGCCACATCGACAAAGAAGGTTACGCCTGGACACAAGAAGTCATTTACGGGCCCATGAGTTGCCACACCTGAGTTGGGCCCATATTATTTTATCGAAGATCGATCTAACGCTGGATGAGCGTTCAGTACTGTAAACCATTCTCCGTGACAGGGACACTAACAGCTTGGATGCAAATGCAAGTTTACAACAGTGGGCGAAAGATTTTCTAAAAAAGTTGAAGAAGTTGCTAACAATGGAGGTACAGCACGATTGTGGGTGTAGTACTTCAAAACTGTAACTACTGTAAAGATATTTGTTGAAGCTGAGAGGAGTGGAGATTTGCAATTGCATTTGTAATGTATTAAGGATAATCTCTATTTTCATGCCGATAGGCACTGCCTTTACGCAAAATTATGTCATTTATACTTACAATACATGGCCGAAGTGATAATGAAACTTACTCGACAATAGGGTTGTTTCACAATTAGACCGCCAGGAAAACTGAGGAAGAATTTCGTCTGACATGACAGTTGAAAAAATCTTAACGCGAACAATAAAATGAAGTTTTGGGTTAACGAATGGTTGAGGATTTTCAGATAGCACTCTGGCCAGATGGATTGCTTCGATGCCTACAACAGCTGACAAGATTGTCCCAGTTGAGTAATTGTGTGGTGTATCACTTGCAACCTGTGAGAAAGATGTGGATGCTAGAAATGCAAGAATACAAAGAGATGAAGTGCATGCCAAATTGTTGTATAACTAGTTTTCGTCACATGATCCATTTCCTTTTCATGAGCGTGTAATATCCATTAGCACTGGGATAGAAGGCGATGAAAATATCAGTTGCCACAAGGCTGATGAACTTGGCAATTTATGTATATCAAAGACTATTGCCATAGGCAAAGAAGACCAATGAAGACTTTCAACGTAATTTTGAGTACGGGCTGGCCCCAAATCATCTATCCACGTTTGACGACGTAAGTGTGCAGAAAACACAAGAAGCTGCGTTTTACAAGTTGTTTGTTGCCTTTAAAGGCGGAGCTGACTTCGAAAGGGCAACGTTCGTTGTAGTTGGAGGATTTATGTTGCATAGAGTGATATGCTAGGCAAAAGAACTATTGTGGTCTTTAATTACAAAGTATGTAGATCACACAAGCGTTGATAAGGCAGAAAAGTCACGATTGTTTTTGATGGATACCCTGATGTGACAAGCGACAGGAACACGAAATAAGCTGTCACGTTTAGTTAAATATCGTCAGTAGCCACTGCAAAAGATAGCGACGGCCCAAGATTTGCTTCTGTCGAAAGAACAAAATAAACAGTGCCTTATTAATCTTTTAGTGAATACACATCTTCGGGGAGAGCACTTCAATATTAAGAAATCTCATGAAGACCGGGGTAATGTAACTGTAGCTACTGCTGTTGACATTGCTCAGTTCTCTCTGTCGTTATCGTTGGGCAGGACACGGCCCTTGTTTTATTCTGTCCGCTTCAGCGCCATTGTACTCCATTGCTTTTCTAATGAAGGCGGGAGTAGACAACCAAGGCGACGTAGTCTACAGTCCCCTAAATTTAACGCTGCTCAAGTATCGAAAGACAACATTCTGTTTCAACATACCTTCAGTGGCTTTAACATGATTTCGTCCTTTTTCGGGAAAGGAAACCTGAAACTCCTCAAGGAAATGGAGACGAAAAACAAACTACAGAAAGGAGCAGAGATAGTCAGCAACACCAATGCTACTGTTGATGAGACTCACGACGCCGGGTTAAACTTCATAGCCGCCCTGTACTGTGAAGATGATGGAAAGCCCTTAAGTGTGCTTCACAATTAAATACTTGAAAAGTGTATATCAAATACATAATTCAACTTCGGCTTTTGGCCTCCTAGAGAAGACGCTCCGCGACAGCGTTCCCTGGGGACGTATTTACCGGTGAAAGCTTGGTATAACAACCACCTAGATCCATTGATATGGGGCCGGAAGGCTTCATATTTCGGCATCTTGCCCGCTACTAAAGAAGCAGCCTGGAACCGTTTACTGCAGATGTTGCACAGGGTGCAAAGGTGGAGGTTGTTCGTGCAGGGAAAACGGTATTAAGTGAACCATCGTTTGCAAGATATGCAGAGGCCAATTCCGCACTAATGTTTCAACTTAGTTCCCTGTTATTGAGGTTGGTCACAGTGACATGGATAATGACATATTGGAAGAAGGAATAAGAGACACCAACAGAGGATATGAATGCGGAAGAAAAGGAAGAATTAAGAGTTAACAATATATGCACCTTCCTCCTCCAAAACAAGTAAAGAAATATTACTGTTAAATTAAGAAAAAAAAACAGATTGTACATAGTTGAACATTAATCTTGTGCTCTAAGAGATGATACTTTGCTTTATAGTATTACTCTAACGCAAGTTTACATAATTATATGTGACTCACTTTGTCATTAACTGAACTATGTTTCTTTATTCAAATGAAAGAATAATAAAGCTATAGCATATCACCTCACTAAAACATTTGGAAACAGTTTTCTCGTTTTCATAATATTATTCTGCTGATTTCTAGACCTTCATGGTCACCCAAAGCGGAGGCTCTTAAACTGATACGTGCACACTTTAGTACTTAATTATGATTTTCGGAGTTTACTACCAAAACAGTGCTATTGCCAGTAATTTACTATTATACAAGCTTCAATTAACATCGAGATACTCGGAATAAATTCTTTTAGGCAAGCACCTTACTGAGGTAAATGAAATAGGAAAATTACGGTTAAACATAAAGGTACATTTAACACTTATATTCCACTGATTGAAGATGGATGGTTCATACTGTGATACACTTCTAAATAAAGTACTTTGCCTGTTACTGATGTCGAAGGTGGCGTGAGGCAGTGCTGCATAGTAACAATGCGCGGGTACGGCACTTGATGTACATAGCTCTGTCTTCCTCTCGATAAAATTGAAACTTTCTGAGCTACTAATTTATTGCCGCACTGCGCCTATCACGTAGAACACGCCCGAGGCCAAAACCCAGTCTTGCAGGTAAAGTCGGGGCCTCTAGTGCTTGACTAACGTAATGCGTGTTCACCACTTGCAGGGCAGCTACCGGCTGTCCGAGCCACTTGCGCACCAATTCTCACTCGCGCGCCCCACCACCTTTTCCATTGCACCACAGAACGGAGTTCCGTTCTACCTATGATCCCTACACCTTTTCAATTTACCGTTCTGCTTACCAAGACCCTAAGTATGAACCATCTACAATTGCATGACAGCATATACATACAAAATTGACATAATTAATTACGGTTGTACTTGAAATATTACACAATTATTTACAAAATATGTTTTAATACATTTATTCCACCTATGTCAAAGAGGTTATTTTAAACAGATAAACTACACTTAACAAAAGCTTACTCTCGTTATAGTATTTGCTTAATTTTTCAAAATTATTACGGAACAAACAATTTTAAAATACACAGATTAATGGCAGTATTATATTTACAATAGCATTACAACTGTTTAGGGAAGGACTATCACGAGAATCCACTACTTAATAGCTCGGGGCCGGCCGGAGTGGCCGTGCGATTCTAGGCGCTACAGTCTGGAGCCGAGCGACCGCTCCGATCGCAGGTTCGAATCCTGCCTCGGACATGGATGTGTGTGATGTCCTTAGGTCAGTTAGGTTTGATTAGTTCTACGTTCTAGGCGACTGATTA
This sequence comes from Schistocerca gregaria, assembly GCF_023897955.1. NCBI lineage: Eukaryota > Metazoa > Arthropoda > Insecta > Orthoptera > Acrididae > Schistocerca > Schistocerca gregaria. The sequence goes on along the minus strand of NC_064926.1, from coordinate 342,510,804 downwards.
CGTCAGAAGTTAAGTAGCATAGTGCTCAGAGCCATTTTAACCATTTTAATCGCTCGGAAACGGACCGTTCTAAACTTGGTGGAAATATAGGCATTTTAGTTGTTTCAGTATTTCATAATGAGGCAGCCCAATACTCACAATGAATTTATTGAAATGGAGGGACTTTCTTCAAAGCTTAAATCTGGCCATTTGTCGAAAAACAATAGTAACTTTCACCACGATATCAGTTACTCCTGTCTCAGTTGGTGCTTCTTCGTGCAGCTAAACAACGACGTTTGCATCATCTGCAACCAGGAGTAATTCTGACTCCTATACAAAAAAAAAGGAAAATCGTAGATCAATATATAGCGAAAACAGTAGCCTCGAATGTTCGAACCCTGTCGGACTCCCACTGTAACTTCTTCCAAGCTGATGATATGGCTCCCCTATTTGTATTCCTCGAAGATCCAAATGTAACTTTTTGCATTCTGTTTCATAAACAGGAACTAAACCGGGCACTGTAGCTGACACAGCGAAATGGCTTCAATAAGTCACAGAAGATCAAAATCGGTGATATTTTATAATTTAAAAATTTTGTATCTCTATATGGTCCGTTTCGAGAAAAGACCTTAAAGGCAAGATAAGTAAAATGTGAGCTCGCACAGATGGTTATCAATGGTCGTTCTTCCTACCCACCAAATGCGACCAAGAATTCTCCGACACATATTCTAAGATGTCTTGCTGTGTATTCAAGCATATGTAGGTTTAAATTTTTGTGTCGTTTCATGCAATGATTAAGTCTTCAGCTGATGCGGAACTTCATCACCACATGATTAATTAACGACTCATTGAGGAGGCATCCATCGCAGACGAGGTGCGCTCATAGATTTTGCTCGCCTTGAAGAACGCCGTAGGAATATGTAAAGGGGAAAAAAAGAAGAAATAAGAAAACGTAAACGATATATCATTTAAACACGCCGTTAAATTTCTTAGGAATGCACGATGCTCGTTGCAGACAACTGGTTGCCTTGGGAGGAAAGGCGGTGGGGTATCATCTCGCAGTTGCCTTTGTGCACAGGCCGGGCTCCCACAATGGCTACGGAAACGAGAGGCTATTCAGCCGGCAGGGATCCCCGAGCGAGCACTCGGAAAAAAAGGGAAGAAGTGGAGCAGCAAAGTAAACACCGCATTAATTTTCAAAAATGGCGTAATAAAAGCACGGCCTGAGCTTGAATTCCTGAGTAAAAATTAAAAAATACGAGCATCAGCCATCTCCACGGACGACGCTAGCCTGCAGACTCAGTATAGCAGGCGGTCCTCCCGTTTGATGCTAACATAGCATAGCATTCTCGTGAGAATTTAATATCTTTGACAAATTTGAAGCAAATAAATATGGGTTTTGGTTGTCATTTAGAGTTTCAGTTAAGTCTGTAAACCTGTAGACTAAGAATATTATGTTGTGTCACAAGTACCCTCATCTGTTCTACAGTTAATTACAGCAGACTCCTCTCACGTTTCATTGCGCAACCTGACACTTTTATTAAGAGTTAATTATTGTAATAATTCCAGCAGTGCCTTAATTGCCTACGACACAATCATCAATAATTGTCGCACCGGTTATTGCGATACAGAGTTTTAATCAGAGGAGCAGTAGGAACACCTTGTTGCTACATTGTGTCTGCGGCAAAAACATTATCCAAACCACAACGTTGTACATAGTATTAGGAATAGGAACCACGTAAACTACACTTGAGACTAGTCACAGAGAACATGGCCACTGCTTTCCAACTCGTCGTGACACCTCATTACCACTAATGAGATAGCAACGGAAAGACTATTGTACGAGTTTGTAACCAACGCAGACATATCACGGTGCTGATGAACTAATAGAACATGCGTGTTGACTTCAACACTTGGAAATTTGTGGTAAGGTGTTATGGGACCAAACTTCCGAGGTCATCGGTCGCTAAGCCTACTTAATCGAACTTAAACTAACTTACGCTATGAACAACACACACATCCACGCCCGAGGGAGGACTCGAACCTCCGACGGGGCGAGTCGCACGAACAAGGCATCCAAGACCGCGCAGATACCCCACGCGGCGTTCAACATTTGCAACGCTTTTAAATGGAGAGTCAAAACATGTGTCTCTGTAACTTTAGGCAGCCTTCTGTATTGTTTTTAACCTAGATTGACGTGGGAAAATCGTACAGGTAGGTAGTGTAAAGGAGGGCTTGTCAGTTTATACTGCACGATTGGAGAGCCACTCATTGTATTCTGTGTTTGTTCTCCATGTTTGTTTTCAACACTCTACGTAAAAATTTGTTCTGCGGTAAACTTATGAGACTTGGTTCCAGTATGTCTATTGTAATATTACACAACGTCTAGTATTAAACGCAGGGTAATAACAGAACGCATGTATGATGGCTATATGGAAAAATTCCGACAGCCAGTAGAAAACTAAATATTCTTGCGGCATTATTAGCTTCCGTAAGACACAATAATAGATGTTTCGGACCAACAGGACACACAGCAGATTTCCTAACACAGCGATCAATCAGATTTTTCTGGTTTGTATAAGCTTCCATTGAAGAAGAAAAACGCTGGTAAATTTAGGTGTCTAGTGAATGGCAGGTTTCTCTGCTACGGCGATAAGCCTGAACCAGTAAAATTTAGTAACAGTAAGCTCAAGGAAATTTCTTTCCCAAAACGGAAATCGAGTTTACTTGACATCCTCAAAAGCAGATATAGTAACTTCTACAATCAATTTTGGAGATGTGCATGGAAACAGTCAAGCTATGTACAGGTGACAAAGATTATCTTTAGAGCGACTGCATCTTTTCATGTTTCTTCGCTAACTGTAGTTATGGATTAAGTCTCTGTTCATTGTTAAGTACATTTAGAAATTCAGTTAAATTTTTTTGTCCTCAAATTAACGTGGAAAATACTGACGACTGTTATTGCCACATAGAATCATTAAACTGTTTCATAAATATTTCGGGCGCTTAGAAACTAAATCTATTAGAATCTATAATACATTCAGAATAACAGGAATTTTACGTACCCATACGTTAAGTCGCTGGTGGAGTACTGGTTATTCGTGGTGTTTTACTAACCCCGTGAATACATGTCGATGATCCGAACATCGCACCAGAATAACTCGGAACAGCTACAGAGTGAGCACGTAAACTTCTGCACTTTCTTTTTTCTTTATTATTATTTTTTTAATTTAAGGAGAAACAAATCAACACTTCCCGTCGTTGCTGGACGTCGCGTGGAAGACTTGATGAGCAGTATTTACATGGACTCACTCAGGTTACACACAGGAAAAACGAAATTGCCAATATCTCTTGAAACACCAGAGGATATGAGTCTGATGTCTCTTTGAATGGACGCCCTGCATAACATCCGAAGTTGAATGATACCTCAATTTCACCCTATAAAATGCCTTTATACTTGTGAGAGCACTACCTTCTCCGGTTCGGCTCAATAGGCTCTGAGCACTATGTGACTTAACTTCTGACGTCATCAGTCCCCTAGAAATTAGAACTACTTAAACATAACGAACCTAAGGACATCACACATATTCATGCCCGAGGCAGGATTCGAACCTGCGACCGTAGCGGTCGCGCGATCCAGGACTGTAGCGCCTAGAACCACTCGGCCAACCACGCCAGCTCTCCGGTTGGAATAGTCATAGCTGAGTAAAAATGATTTTATAATCAAGGAATATGATGACTATGCTATCATCTGTTAAGATCATTTATCATTCAAACGCTGCCATTTTGTACGATCGGTGTTTCACGGTAATGAATTTAAAGACATTGGCCTATGACACTGAGACCAACTTAGGTGTAACAGAGTATTATATTTTTTCCAGATAGTAAAAACTCTTTACTAGACAATATATTCCACAGCTATGACGAAATATGTTTTTACACATACCGCCATAAATATTTTAGAAAATACTTTACTTTGGTGCTACTACACTCCTGGAAATTGAAATAAGAACACCGTGAATTCATTGTCACAGGAAGGGGAAACTTTATTGACACATTTCTGGGGTCAGATACATCACATGATCACACTGACAGAACCGCAGGCACATAGACACAGGCAACAGAGCATGCACAATGTCGGCACTAGTACAGTGTATATCCACTTTCGCTGCAATGCAGGCTGCTATTCTCCCATGGAGACGATCGTAGAGATGCTGGATGTAGTCCTGTAGAACGGCTTGCCATGCCATTTCCACCTGGCGCCTCAGTTGGACCAGCGTTCGTGCTGGACGTGCAGACCGCGTGAGACGACGCTTCATCCAGTCCCAAACATGCTCAATGGGGAACAGATCCGGAGATCTTGCTGGCCAGGGTAGTTAACTTACACCTTCTAGTGCACATTGGGTGGCACGGGATACATGCGGACGTGCATTGTCCTGTTGGAACTGCGGACGTGCATTGTCCTGTTGGAACAGCCAGTTCCCTTGCCGGTCTAGGAATGGTAGAACGATGGGTTCGATGACGGTTTGGATGTACCATGCACTATTCAGTGTCCCCTCGACGATCACCAGAGGTGTACGGCCAGTGTAGGGTCGCTCTCCACACCATGATGCCGGGTGTTGGCCCTGTGTGCCTCGGTTGTATGCAGTCCTGATTGTGGCGCTCACCTGCATGGCGCCAAACACGCATACGACCATCATTGGCACCAAGGCAGAAGCGACTCTCATCGCTGAAGACGACACGGTCTTGGCGTGCATCCGTGCGTCGCTGCGGTCCGGTCCCAGGTCGAGGGGCACGTGCACCTTCCGCCGACCACTGGCGACAACATCGATGTACTGTGGAGACCTCACGCCCCACGTGTTGAGCAATTTGGCAGTACGTCCACCCGACCTCCCGCATGCCCACTATACGCCCTCGCTCAAAGTCCGTCAACTGCACATACGGTTCACGTCCACGCTGTCGCGGCATGCTACCAGTGTTAAAGACTGCGATGGAGCTCCGTATGCCACGGCAAACTGGCTGACACTGACGGCGGCGGTTCACAAATGCTGCGCAGCTAGCGCCATTCGACGGCCAACACCGCGATTCCTGGTGTGTCCGCTGTGCCGTGCGTGTGATCTTTGCTTGTACAGCCCTCTCGCAGTGTCCGGAGCAAGTATGGTGGGTCTGACACACCGGTGTCAATGTGTTCTTTTTTCCATTTCCAGGAGTGTAGTTTCGACTGTTTCGTAATCCGTTGGCAGACTTGGACACAATACGTAATACGAGCGCACATATATTTCTTAAAGAGAGCACTTGTGCAATGCTATAATTGCAAATTTTCGCTAAATTTAAGGGACAGTCAAATGAAAACCGAACAACCACCACATTCAAAAGTAATCGCCACACGCCTTTAAGACCGTAGAACGAGGTCGACCGCTGACAGATCCTCAACCGCCCCCACTCCTGCGGTTTTTTTTATATAACTGATACCGACATTAGAAGTATGATTCCATCAGATACCATTCCTGGGGTTTTTGACTTGACGGCGTGTCTTCACAGTGCTGCACACATATTGTTGTCACACACTAAAGGAACTCGACGAGCGGAGAGGCCTTGCATTCGAAGAAGAAGAAGGGTCTCATGACCTTACCTGAATTTGTGTGAGGAACTTTGGATTTCGTTGTCGGGAGAGATTTTCTATGTTTCCACTGTGGGCTTTGCCGTTTGCCAGCGGACTGTCGGAATGCTATCGGACGGAATGATCTTGTTGCATGACAGTGTAAGTAGGCTGTTTAGGTTTTTTTATTGGTAGCGCCGCCGCCACGTAGCGCTCTGTATAAAAATCACTGGCTGTGCCGTGTGCAGTCTGTGGCTGGTTTGCATTGTTGTCTGCCATTGTAGTGTTGGGCAGCGGCAGCTGGATGCTAACAGCCCGTAGTGTTGCGCAGTTGGAGGTGAGCCGCCAGCAGTGGTGGACGTGGGGAGAGAGATGGAGGAGTTTTGAAATATATATATTATGACTATTAAGGTAAATACATTGTTTGTTCTCTATTAAAACCTTTCATTTGCTAACTGTGCCTCAGTAGTTAGTGACTTCCGTAGTTTGAATCTTTTATTTAGTTGGCAGCAGTGGCGCTCGCTGTATTGCAGTAGCTTGAGTAACGAAGATTTTTGTGAGGTAAGTGATCTGTGAAACGTATAGGTTAATGTTAGTCAGGGCCATTCTTTCGTAGGGATTTTTGGAAGTCAGATTGCGTTGCGCTAAAAATATTGTGTGTCAGTTTAAGCACAGTCTTGTATAATTGTTCAAAGGGGACGTTTCAACAGCACCCCCCCCCCCCCCCCCTTTTACTGCCAATCGGACGAAGGCTGCGCTTCAGTGATTTGACAGGGAAACATTGCAGCGTCCTGCGTACAGCTCGGATCTTTTACCCTGTGATTTTCACATCTTTGGGTAACTGAAGAAAGACATGCATGGAAGTCGGTTTCAGTCGGACAAGGAACAGCAAGAGTTTGTGCGATTTTGGACCCCTCTTTAGCCGAAAGTGTCTTAACGAATGTGGTCTCTGCTTGACCGTGATGTAATCTAAATGAAATCGTCCCGCATCTCCCAGCCACGTATACCTCCTTCTCTGGTGATTCTTGAACAGAGTATATGCTATTACTGTCTGAAACATATTGCTGAACTCAATTAGTCTTTTTCCTCTCTCATTCCTACTATCAAGCCGATACTCTCCCGAAACCTAGTCTTCTATTCCTTGGCTTACAGCCGCATTCGAATCTCGCACGAGTACATTTTCATCTCCTTTTATATACTGAATTACCCTTTCAGTCTCTTGGTATACCTTCTCTACCGCTTTAGTAAGTGAAAGCGAATCTGAAAAGTTAATCTCAATCTGTACGTAGCTTAACACTTAACTGTCGGCGACCAAATTCAGTTGCGAGAATGTCCAGAAGCTCAGGTTCTGTCTGAAACATTTTGCAACCACAATGTATGACTATGAACTTTCATAAAAGTAAAGAAGGAATCTGTTCTTTACACAGTTTGTCTTAAGCGGTTGCAAATTGCTCTCTTAGCTAGAGAGCGTCTCTATATCAGAGCTCCAAAATCTAACTACAGAGAAAGGTAGAGGTGCAAAGCGTCCTCTAAAAACATTTCTATCAATCTTGGTTGATAATTTAAAATAATGGATTTCAAATAATTGAAAATTAATTGAATCTGAGATGTGGATAATGACTCCTGTATAAACTAAACGAACTCATTTCCAGTCTCATTTCCTTACAGTTAATAACATGTAACGAAAACTGAGCATTTTTTGAAACCACATAACAATAATCCAAGATCTACAAAAACTAAAGTTAGAAAATTGAATCGCGTATAATCTCCTCTTAAACAAGTTTTCAAAATCTAATTGTTAACTCCGTTTCTCACTCAATCATCGAAAAATCCTAACGAAAACAAAGTGAAAAGGGGAAGGATTCCTGGTCTGGATGCGTGACGAATGAAGAAAGCTGCATTATCAAACAACTGCCGCAAATAAAACAAACTTAATCATTTCCTGTAACCCATTCTAAAAAAAGACTATCATTCCAATGCAAAAATTAATTCGTTTTCTATCAGGAATATCTCTTCCACTGATTCTTAAAATAATTGCAAAACTGCTTATTGTTTGTCTCTTTCTGCTACTAGAACAAAACTCGACTGTTGACATATAATCCCAAAGCTAAAATAACCATCTCCTCTCCTCTTGAACGACACCTAAATCTGGCGCCCGTCCCCACAGAGCAAAGATCATGTGTGACTCACCTCCGTGCGTGGCAGAATCAATGTCGAGGCTGTGCGGACATGTCTAAGCAATTCAGACTTGTCAAGCGCGATTTTGGTCATCCAAAACAAGAAAAATTCCTACAAAAGTAGCAGACACACATTTAATTCATTCCATTTCACTTCACTAACCCCACAGACACACATTTAATTCATTCCATTTCACTTCACTAACCCCCACTACATCTAGACTGAACCTTAACATATACTTTTTCAGATTTTCTACCTTTCCTGTTGTTGTTGTTGTTGTTGTTGTTGTGATCTTCAGTCCTGAGACTGGTTTGATGGAGCTCTCCATGCTACTCTATCCTGTGCAAGCTTCTTCATCTCCCAGTACCTACTGCAGCCTACATCCTTCTGAATCTGCTTAGTGTATTCATCTCTTGGTCTCCCTCTACGATTTTTACCCTCCAAGCTGCTATCCAATACTAAATTGGTGATCCCTCGATGTCTCAGAACATGTCCTACCTTCCGATCCCTTCTTCTAGTCAAGTTGTGCCACAAGATCCTCTTCTCCCCATTTCTCTTCAATACTTCCTCATTAGTTATGTGACCTACCCATCTAATCTTCAGCATTCTTCTGTAGCACCACATTTCTTCTTGTCTAAACTATTTATCGTCCACGTTTCACTTCCATACATGGCTACACTCCATACAAACACTTTCAGAAACGACTTTCTGATACATAAATCTATATTCGATGTTAACAAATTTCTCTTCTTCAGAAACACTTTCCTTGCCATTGCCAGTCTACATTTTATATCCTCTTTACCTCGACCATCATCAGTTATTTTGCTCCCCAAATAGCAATACGCTTTTACTACTTTAAGTGTCTCATTTCCTAATCTAATTCCCTGAGCATCACCCGATTTAATTTGACTACAGTCCATTATCCTTGTTTTGTTTTTGTTGATGTTCATCTTATATCCTCCTTTTAAGACACTATCCATTCCGTTCAACTGCTCTTCCAAGTCCTTTCCTGTCTCTGACAGAATTACAATGTCAACGGCGAACCTCAAAGTTTTATTTCTTCTCCATGGATTTTAATTCCTACTCCGAATTTTTCTTTTCTTTCCTTTACTTCTTGCTCAATATACAAACTGAACAACATCGGGGAGAGGCTACAACCCTGTCTCACTCCCTTCCCAACCACTGCTTCCCTTTGATGTCCCTCGACTCTTATAACTGCCATCTGGTTTCTGTACTAATTGTAAATAGCCTTTCGCTCCCTGTATTTTACCCCTGCCACCTTCAGCATTTGAAAGAGAGTATTCCAGTCAACATTGTCAAAAGTTTTCTCTGAGTCATCAACTGCTAGAAACGTAGATTTGCCTTTCCTTAACCTTTCTTCTAAGATAAGGCGTCAGGTCAGTATTGCCTCGCGTGTTCCAGTATTTCTACGGAATCCAAACTGATCTCCCCTGAGGTCGGCTTATACCAGTTTTTCCATTCGTCTGTAAAGAATTCGCGTCATTATTTTGCAGCCGTGGCTTATTAAACTGATAGTTCGGTAATTTTCACATCTGTCAACACCTGCTTTCTTTGGGATTGGAATTATTATATTCTTCTTGAAATCTAAGAGTATTTCGCCTGTCTCATATATCTTGCTCACCAGATGGTAGAGTTTCGTCAGGACTGGCTCTCCCAAGGCTGTCAGTGGTTGTAATGGAATATTGTCTACTCCCGGGGCCTTGTTTCGACTTAGGTCTTTCAGTGCTCTGTCAAACTCTTCACGCAATATCATATCTCCCATTTCATCTTCATCTACATCCTCTTCCATTTCCATAAAATTGTCACAAAGTACATCGCCCTTATATAGACCCTCTATATACTCCTTCCACCTTTCTGCTTTCCCTTCTTTGCTTAGAACTGGGTTTCCATCAAAGCTCTTGATATGCATGCAAGTGGTTCTCCTTTCTCCAAAGGTCTCTTTAATTTTCGTGTAGCCAGTATCTATCTTACCCCTCGTAAGATAATCCTCTACAGCCTTACTTTTCCTATCAAATTCAAACTCCTTACATGCCAATTCCCGAATCGTAAAACGTTACCCTTCTGTTGGTTTTTCAATATTTTCCCCAAAATCAACTCCCATTTCGCAGTTCCCTCTCGGAGACACGAATGGGGGATTTGTCCTAAATCTTTTGCCAATGGAGAAATCATCATGACAGTGTCAGCTATTGCGCTGTGAACAGCCATAAGCGGAGCCCTCGTGCGTGTCTCCGTCTTTGTGTGCAGCGAGAGAGGCCACATTTCGTGTAAGCGACATAGATACACTGTCAGCTATGGTTGTGTGTGTGGAGGTACGGCATATGTTAGTTTCTGGCACATCAACTGGGACCTCGAAAAATATATTCAGATGTTTGTACGTTTCCTGATGTTTGTGGAAACAACTACAGTTTCGTCACGTTGTTTTCCATTTAAAGCCTACCCTTTGGTCGTTCCATATCTCATAATAGTAAAGAGCCCAATTCAAAGGAAAAAGGTAGCGACTGTATTAACTTGCTTACATTGGAAAAAAGTTATAGTTGACCTTTATTAGCCAGGAGTCGTCTGACTGCTTCTTACAGTAAACCACCTGCTGTCAGACAGCTGCATTCCTCTCCATCCAACAATGATGGCACTTTTCATTCAGAATTTGCTTTGCAACACGGAGAGGGTGAGCAGGACAGCGATTGTTTTGGAACAACATACACTGTCGCTTATCCAATGGAGCATTTTCTATAAGGATTTACAGTGTTCGGTAGAAAGTGTGTATACATACTTCCATTTAACATCTCTGGGCTGAAGTAACTGGAATTTCTTATCCCATCATAGGCTTCCACTTCACGGTCGTTGTTGTAGTACCTGACGAATCCATCGTCGAATTTTAGCTGCTCATTAGTGCATATTATGTAAATTTACATTACCATGATTTGTAAACGATGCTTCGTTTGAAAGAGCACATCCGGGAAAACTTAGTGTTTTCTGCCAAGTGACGCATAGCAAAACCACAAAGTTCAGCACGACCTTCCATTCCACATCCTTCGAGTACCTGATATAGTTATATATATTAAGGGTGGAATTTACGTCGATGCAAGATGCTAATGCCACTTCTCTGGCTGATCCCACATTCCTTGGCAGTACATCTCGTGCCACCACTCGCCGTATAAAAATATCTTGCCTAACACCTCCTAATCGATGAACATGTCTGCTTCCAAGGAAAGTTGAAGCAGAAATGACATGCCGACAGATGGCCCAGTTCTTGCTGATTTTGCACCGCAAGCAAATAAACAAAACAAAATGGTTCAAATGGCTCTGAGCACTAAGGGACTTAACATCGATGGTTATCAGCCCCTAGAACTTAGAACTACTTAAACCTAACTAACCTAAGGACATCACACAACACCCAGCCATCGCGAGGCAGAGAAAATCCCTGATCCCGCCGGGAACCCGTGCGTGGGAAGCGAGAACGCTACCGCACGACCACGAGATGAGGGCACAAATAAACAGTCGAAAGCTTTGTACAACGGCACAGCCTAACATTGCCGTGTTTACAACGCAATCCCGTGTTCGTCCGCCGTGCCGTTGAGTTTTAGTAAGTTTCTTCGATTCTTTTGCGAGGGATATCAACCTTGCCGTTAACAAACTATCACTGCAATAGTCTTTTCAAGCAATTGCGGATGCTGTTACAAAAATTATTTAATTGAATTTCAAAAGTCATACTTGCTTCAATATCTCAATCGATACACGCCTCTCAACGTACTATCATTTGTCGAACACCTCGTTTCGACTGGAAGCGTTCACGAATGCGGAGCCACGCCGACTCCAGCGCTGCAGCCAGCTGCACCAGGATTCTCAGTTCAGGATCCATGGCACGACCAGCCCGATCGAGGTGGACTCTCAGATTCTCGATCAGACTAAAATCCGGGGTGTTCAGTCGCCAGAGGAGCACGGTAAACTCATCCAGGTGCCCTTACAACCACGGACGTATATTGCGGGCTGTGTGATACTTTGCTTTGTCTTGCTGGATGTTATTGTGCCGAGGAAAAGCAAACTACAAGGTCGCCATGGATAGATGCTTACTTATCTTGATCCATCGTGCCATAAATAATGACGACATAACCCAGGGAATGGAACGAAATTCCCCAGACCATAATGCTCCCTCCTCCTCCCTGGTCAATTCCGACGATTGTTACAGGGTGCTTGAAACCTGGCGGTAGTCAAGTGAAGGTAGGATTCTATTACGATAGTGGACGGGGCCGTAATCAGTTACTATTGGTTGCCTTTTGCCATTACATACAATTTATTTTAAACCAGTAATTCCAGACTCAACAATAAATCAAAAAAATACCATACGTTATTAATGAAGGAATTAACAAAACTGTAAATAATAGTATTTTCAGTGAGTTACAATCTAATAAATCACCATTAAAATACAGATACAACAGATAATGTTTTAAAAGAAAGCCACTATGAACTGGGCAGGAGGCCTTACATGCCAGGAATGGCAATAAATTAGGAATTGCTTAAACCCACCGCAACTTACTAACTACATGTATTGAAATATTAAAGGCAAGTCGCCACTAACACTGCAGATGGCATCAGACGCCAGGAATAGCAGTAAATAAGGTTTTTAAGGCTTGCTGCAAAAATTAGAACGGAATCACGCAAACGACCACAATCACGCCTGAAGGCCTTACAGGCCAGGAGTGGCAATAATATAAAAAAATTTGAAACCTGCTGTAAAACAGCAAATACAAGACCAAAATTTAATTTAAGAAACGAGCAACTGATCCAGACAGTGCTCCAGGAATCGACCTATGAGAAGGTCCGGCAACAAACACTTTCGCGAGCGATGAGATAGGCAGCCAAGAGTTGCTTTCACTGCACAAGATGGAAACTCAGACAAGTGGCAGTCTAACGAATGACTAATGATAATCTTGAATGATAATCTTGCTGAAGCTACCTGACGTCCGATAAACCAAATGCAACGACGGAACAATACGCCAATGCGTGAACCGGGGGTCTGCACTACGTCCAAAATAATGTCTTTAGAGTCCCCAGAACGAGAAAGGAATCATTATCACCAGAGTTGAGGAGTCATCAACCGGTCTAGAATCAAGAAAGCTGTGAAAACTACGCACCTTACCGGACAGCAGCGGTAAGGCGAGGAAATGTACACTGCCGTTACATACACTAACACCCAACACAGGTAACTTGGGCGTTAGTGGCGACCAGGCAAGAAAAATTACAGCTGGTTGAACGTAACAAATTGTGACAAGTTGAACGCAGTAAATAGTAATAAGAAGTCCAGGAAAGCTGATCAGATCCACCTTTCCCAAGCACTCCACTCCCTGCTCTTCACCTCGGCGACACTACGAGCAGCAACACGAACTCAAGGCACTGGAGAATCGCGGGATAACGCAGTGGTGGAGGCTTCTCTACTTGGATTACGATGCACTCATCTTAAAGCTTGCTGGGTCCGGTTTACGACGAAGTCGTTCACCCTCGTGACCACAGCCCTTCCATCCGGCAGTCCATGCCTGCCGCCAGCGGTCCATACCTGTTCGCGCACTGCACGGACCTGGCTTCTCCTCCGTCCCCAACCGAACTCGCCACTCACACGACCCAGCAGGACAACGATGTCGCCCCAAAGATACGGCAACAGTTACTACATATCGATAACCGCTGCTGCTGCCACCAGCGGACAGGCAACGCTTGTGAAACCGTGTGGCGCCAGTCAACACGAGACGAAGACAAACAACAGCAACCATGACAAGTAAACGATACTGTCTGGCCTCCAAGAGAGGGCGGAAACCTATAAAGGTCATCTGTCATGTGGAAAGGCCATCTGTCGCCACTCAGTGAACGTCCACTTACGGTACTGTTGTGCAAATTTCAGTCTTCTTCGCCGATGAACAGCAGTCAGCATGGATGCATGAACCAGGCGCCTGCTGTGGAGGCCCATACGCAGCAACGTTCGTTCAACAGTCTTTGAGGACCCGCTATTGGTAGCCCCTTTGTTCATCTGGACGGTCAGTTGCACAACAATTGCACCTGTATTCGCCCGTACATATCTCCGCAGTCGTCATTCACCCCTGTCGTCTGCAGACCTCATCTCCTCGGCGCAGATTTTGGATAGCGCCATTGTGTCACATACTGTATACTTTAATCATGGCTGCTTAAAAACTTACCCGTTTCGGAAATACCTCCAACGCTGGCACGAAAGCCAATGATGGTAAGCTTTTTGGCGTCAGATAAATCGCTCTGTATTCGCATTACGACAACGACTGCACTGTTTACCGCGTCCCCCTGACACGCTTAATCTACCATCGACTTCTAGTGCTGCCACCTGCCGTGCGTGAGTGGTTATTGCACGTTAACATCTAACACTACGAGTCGTTCTTATCAAGATACAGAACTGTGCTAATTTATACTTGGCAAAGATCTGGTTACGAAGGTGACACTGTAGTTGCATCGCTTAATAGTGTTATCTCTCAGCCATTGCACTGCAGATGCACATAACATGATGTAACATGTGTAGACGTGCCCCTTGTGAAGTGTGCATGCGGCTTCATTCCGCTGTGATTTAATTACTTCATTGAAAACGCCACATCTGCACTTCAATGACGAATAATGGAAGAGCGTACGACAGCACAGAAACTTGTGTTTTGGTAAATGTCACTCCGTAAATACTGCGTGTGTTTTCATATACTGTTTAAATCAAATGTTTAGCATTATGCCAAACGATCCTCATCTGACTTTTGTAAACCTAGTGATCATAATCACGCTACTGATTCTATAAGCCGTTGATCGTACGTAATCTTTAGTTTCATTGACAATCAGGACTCGAATCCAAACTGATACACAATTTTACATGTACAATGATTTGTCCGGTAGCAGAAATAACACGTCTTCGTTTTCTTAGGATAATTTATATTTGGCTTTCTCTGTTACCACTAGCACTAATGGTATTGCTACACGTCCTGTAACTGCGTTCTTAATTTCTGTAGAGGACTTTACTCTAAGAAAAGCAGTATATTACCCTTTATATGGCCAGCCTACTCATGGCTAAGCCCTAAGTACCTAAATCAGCGCCGGTAGAATACATACCAACATAAATAAAAAATTATAATTGTGGTGTGCGTACTGTAAGACCTTCGATACACACACCATCAGATTATTTGACTTGTCGCTCTAACGAAGTAGGCGAGTGTCAGCAATATGTCTCGTGGTCTTATCATGGCGTGTTTATCTTCTGCCGTTAGGTCAGACGATAGAAATGCCACTTGCACCCTTAGAGTAGCAGATTGACGGTGACCAACTTTAAACAGAACTTGATTAATTTTCATACACATTTATTAAAATAATGACAAACATAGAAATTACTTAACTTGGTTCTGGATGCTATTTACAATTGACAATTTGAAATTCCTTTGGTCTTGGTACGTTAATCTTATTCTCTGACACTTGACAAAAGTGTCTATACATTTATCTTCATGGCTATGTAGAGGAATATGGTAATCTTATTAGGCGCAGACTGAAACTTGACTGTAGACTGGTACAGACAAATGTACAACTCGTACAGGCTGGTACAGACTAATGCAGACCGGTACAGACTGGTGCAGACAAATGCAGACTGACTAATCGGAGGTCTGCACACTCGTTATAACACCTCGCGCGTTCATGTATCACTGCGCGAGTGTGATCCGCGATGAGAAAAGGTTCTACGTTAGCAGCAATCTCATTGGCTGCGTTACATATTAATACGCGGATCGGCGGAAGCAGAATTTGGTCCGTCTCTATGACAGCGCCATCTCGTAGTGCGGAGACGGACGAGCGCTGCGCCTGCGCTGTTGTGGTTAGCAGGGCGCGCTCTAGTGGGAAAGTTGTGTACGCGCTGACTACGCAGAACTATGTACACAACAAAAATAAATAAAAAAACGATATACGATTATTGCATGTGATGCAAACATGTAACTTTCTCAAACATTCTAAAGACATTCAGTTGTGCGGTAGTATAGGCACCAAAACATCAGTTTTGCCACCATAAACATCTGGAATGATCTTTATTGCGTATCAGTGTGGGCACAAATCCTGGTTGTCAAACTGAACACTAAAAAGTCACAGGAGACGCCTGCACTGATCAGCCAGTACATTATGAGCACCTACCTAATAGACGGTATGTCCATCTTTGGCGCGGATAACAGACGCATCGCGTCGTGCTATGGAAGCAAAGAGGCGTTAGTAGGTCGCTGGAGATAGTTGGCATCACATCTGCACACACACAAGTCTCCTAATTGTCGTAAATTCCGGGGAGGGGGCAGATGAGCTCTGACTCCACGTTCAGTCAATCGCAGATATGTTCACTCTGGCGAGTTGGGGGACTGTTAATTGGAACTCGCCACTGCGTTCCTCGAACCACTCGATCACACTCCTGGTCTTGTGAATATCGTGCAATATCTTGTTGAAAATGGCACTGCTGTCGGAAAACATGCAACCATAGTACGATTATCCTTGGCCGTCATGGGGTATTGCATGAGCTCCAGTGGACCCATGGGTGCTCACGTTAATGTTTCCCAGAGCATATGGGAGCCGCCGCCTGCTTGTCTCCGTCACGCAGTGCTGCTGTCAAGGAGCTCCCCCTGGAAGACGACGAATTCGCGTCTTCCCACGGCATAATGAAGAAGACAATGTCATTCATCAGAAGATGCAACTCTCTGCAACTGTGACAACGTCTATTGTCGATGGTACGTGACCATTCCAGTCAGAGTTGCCGACGTCGTGGTGCTAACATTGGCACGTGCGTGGGTCGTCGGCTGCGGAGGCCAATCGTTAGGCGGGAGAACGATCTTTCAAACCTGCACCCGGCTATCGTGATTTAGATTTTCCGTAATGTCCCTAAATTGAGCAAAATGCCGGGATGGTTCCTTTCAAAGGGTACGGCCAATTTACCTCCCCATCTTTCCCTTAGCCGTGCCCGTACTTCGTTTCTAATGACCTCGTTATCTACGTAATGTTAAACGCTAATCTCTTCCTCCTCCACCTTCTCCTCTCATTATTAGGAGTGTACAATGCACTTCGTGTTCAGACACACTTGTACCCTGCCCGGCATTAAAGTACAGTAGAACCCCTCTAATCCGACCTCGGATGGTCCGTCACTCCGGGTAGTCCTACCATGCTGAGGCTCGCGAGCCTGTGCAGACTTGTCACTGACTGGACGCCTGTCGGGCCATTGTTGTGGCGTCTACCGCTATGCATATTGTTATACTGTACGTTATTGTGCAGTTTCATCCTTTATTGGGATTAAAAAATTTCGTTGTTTGCTTTATTCCGTGTTCTCTACAGTACTTATTACTGTAGATTCACTGTGTGTACAAAAAAATGGTTCAGATGGCTCTGAGCACTATGGGACTTAACTTCTGAGGTCATCAGTCTCTTAGAACCTAGAACTACTTAAACCTAACTAACCTAAGGACATCACACACATCCATGCCCGAGACAGGATTCGAACCTGCGACCGTAGCGGTTGCGCGGTTCCAGACTGTAGCGCCTAGAACTGCTCGGCCACTTCGGCCGGCACTGTGTGTACAGTTGTCTGTTTTTCATCATGTCTGGATTCGAACGTAAACACGTAACTCTTTCACTAAATGAAAAATTAGCAGTGCTATAAAGACTGGACGAAGGAGAATCGCTCCAAGAAGTTGCGAAGGTACTGAATTAAGGATTGGCGGAAGAATCGGAAAGACATTGAGTCCTATACAGCTACGATTGATGGTAAAAACACTCTGAAGAATCGCAAAACATTAGAAAAGCCTAAACTTGAACTACTTGATAATTCACTGTGGATGTGGTTTTGTCAAGAAAGAAGGAAAGGAGCTCCAATATCCGGGCCAATTCTCAAGGAAAAAGCGATAGTTTAGCACAAAAAACTGGAAGCAAAGAAAATGGTTCAAATGGTTCTGAGCACTATGGGACTCAACATCTTAGGTCATAAGTCCCCTAGAACTTAGAACGACTTAAACCTAACTAACCTAAGGACATCACACCCATGCCCGAGGCAGGATTCGAACCTGCGACCGTAACAGCCCCGCGGTTCCGGACTGCAGCGCCAGAACCGCGACCGGCAAACTGGAAGCCTAATGTAAATTTGGTGCCTGTGAAGGCTGGATTGATCCTTGCAAAACTCGTCAAAAATGTATCCCTGACTTTTTTCCGAGTAATTTCTTTCCGTTTTTACTGTAAAAGCAACGCATACAGTATAATCATTTCTTAGTTTATACATACAGTAGTTTATCTCTTTGTAAAAAATTTCTTTCTGTATACAGTACTATAAACATTTTTAGTTTACAGTATATATCGTTTATACGTTATTATGTACAGTTCTGTTATTTGTTTGTCGGTTTTCCTTTTAAACCCAATACATATTATAATGTGTGTAGAGGTTTTTTAGTTAATATACTGTTTATTACTGTGTAAAAAACATCTTTTTATATTACTGTAGATATCTTTTAGTTCTTAAATCGTTTAATTTTTGGTACTAAATGTCTTTTTATATTTTTTGCAATAAATATTAGATTTTTCGGATAATCCGACCTTTTCCTCGTTCCGACGATTGTCCCGGTCCCGAAGGTGACGGATTGGAGGGGTTCTACTGTATGATGTTAGTTCCGCCACAGTACGCCGCCCGTCCTGTTTTAGCAGTCTGTTCAGCTTTGGACGTCCGACATCTGTAATAAGAGGTGCCCATCCACCCCCACAACGTCTGAAAGTGGTGTCACCTTGGTTTCGCCACGTGCTGAAGACATTCACCGCAGCACTCCTCGAACACCTGAAAATGGTGTGGTGTCCGAAACGCTAGTGCCGAGCCTCCGAATTACCACAGTTTGCTCTCGATCGCGCGCCTCCCCCATTTTACAGGGGGTCAGCACGCCCACTGATATCACATGCACCGTGCATCTGTGTCACTAACAGTTATTCCTGGCCAGGACGGACTTCTATCGACGGTAGGTCGGTGATCATAAAGTTCTTGTTGATCAGTGTATATCTCACTGTCAATTATTCCCGTAGTCATTCACTGACTAATACGAATTCTCCTCATGATAAAAATTAGGAAACTATATCCACCGAAGGCAAATGACAGCTCTCAAAAAGGTGAAACTGCTAAATCAAACAGAAAAAGTAGCTTTTCAAGTAATTAACATCCAACAAGCAAAGTCGATTGAACATTACAAGGACGCGGTGTATGAAGAAACGTGGTCCACAGAGAATGTAGAGTATGAAATTTACATAGGATGTGGATATGATTTATATATGAATGAATTAAGATAAGCTCTCAAATCCACAAAAAAGAGAAAAGCTGCTAGTATGGATGGTATAAAAGCTGAAATGATAAAATATGATGGCACCTTGATACAAAAGAGATTAGGAAATTTATTTAATGTATGCTGGAGAAGGGGGAGCTATTCCAGAAGCATGGTCAAAGGCAAAGGAGATATCACCATTTTAAGCAGGAGACCACAACAGCTGTGACAACTATAGAGGAATAAGCTTATTTGACAATACATACAAACTTTATGCAAGAACAGTGAACAAGAGGTTAAAGGTTAAAGTTAAGTGTTCATTAGGGGAAGAACAAGTGATATTTCGGAGGTCAGATCGACAACAGATGTAGTATTTGTAATAAAACAAATAATCAAAAAATAGAGGCAGTATACCAGGAAAACACACGTAGCGTTCATTAATTTTATGAAGGCTTTCGATTACGGTGATAGAAGGAAACCTTGGAGAATTATGAGGAAAGGAGGATACCTACAAAATCTAATAAACGTTGCAAACGGTCTGGACAGTACACGATTGTAATTTTAGATACAAATGACACTCTAATTTAATTTAATTTGTGGTCATGTCTTATGGGACCAAACTGCTGAGGTAATCGCTCCCTAAGCTTACACACTACTCAATCTAACTTGAACTAACTTACGCTACGGACAGTACACACACACTCCCATACACAGGAGAGGACTGCAACCTCCGACGGGGGGAGCAGCACGGACTGTGACAAGGTACCATACACCGTTCGGCTATGGCACTCTAACCCATCCTATAGCCAGAAATAGAGGAGTAAGAGCAGGGTGCACCATTTCACCCACATTTTTTAAAAATTTATTTAGGTGACGCACCTTGGAAATGGAAGGAGATTTTTGACGGGGGAATCTCCGTTTGAATTTCTTTTATATGCATAGGACACCAAACTGCTGGCGAATGCTGAAGGTTACCTACAAAGGGTAATTAATTTATTAGTTAAGGTTTTCGAAGAGGTAATATTTGGTGATTTAGAAGTGAATACAAAGGCAGAGGCTTTCACAGGAAAATGTCCTGTATGGACAAAAATTGTATGAAAAGCAGAACAATATAACTGGTGAAACATTTTAACTGTTTAGGTCGTGACATAGCATACCAGCATGAGGAAGACACAGAGAAGAAGTTAGTGAAGTCTGGGAATATATGTAGAAGTATAAACAAATGTCTAAACAATAAAACGATAAAGAGACAAGTAGTTCCAGTGCTTGTTCACAGAAATGAATCGTGGCTTACAAGTAAACGTCAAGAAAGTCGGGTACATGCAGCGGAGAAGAGGTTTCTAGGACCGGGAATTGATGCACAAGAGACAGCAGACATCGAAATTACGGAAGAACTGAATGTGTTTAATACTCATCAACAGAATACAAGGAAATAGAAGGAACTGGAACAAGTAGGAGACACTGGAATGAACATCTCGAAAGAATGAGTAGAGGAAGATAACCTCCCCATACAAAGAGATTTAAGCCACTTGGGAGAAGTCAATGAAGACCGAGGAAGCGATGGGTCGCGTAACGGGTAAGACAAATAAAAGGCCTAACGCTTGAAGTGAAGAGGAAGAAGAATAATAAGAAGATGATGATGATGCTAAATCTCTGGTTGTGTAAAACGAACTTAGTTTTCTCCTTCCGATAACATCATCATCCACATTTATGTTCCGCAAGCCATCTTGCTCAGTAGGGAAAACGGCTGTTAATAACTTCGTGTATTCTCCAATTTCTCTGACTTTCCGGTCCCGGTCATTTCGCGAGGTTCATGTTGGGAAACCGAATGGTTGCCCTGCTCCTCTTGAAATGTACTTTCTCTTCATGCACATCGGCCCTTTAGCAGCGTCTGCCATTGGAGAATCCTAAGGAGATGTTTTTCACACTCCAGTGTAAACACATCTCCTTAACATTCTCGAGATTGCTAAACGGACACTAGATTAAGCACAACGCTCTTCGTAGGATCTTTCTCTATTGTTAATCGTATCTGCTGCATGTATTGTTGGTTGATTTTGGGCAGGGGAACGAACAGTGACGTCACTGATCCCACAGTATTGGGGAAGCTTGGGGAAGGAAGTCGGCCGTGTCTTTTCAAAGGAATCATCCGAGCATTTGCCTGAAGTAATTTATGAAAATCACGGAAAATCTAAATCAGCACGCGAGTTTGAAAGGCGAGGAAGTAGGCCATGCCGTTTCAAAATAACCATCCCGGCATTTGGCTGAAGCTATTCATGAAAATCGCGGAAAATCTAAATCAGGATAGAAGGACGCAGTTTTGAACCGTCGTCCTCTCGTATGCGAGTGCTGTGGGCTAACCATTGCAACGCCTCAGCCGGTTTCACCTACGAATGTGCAATATGTTCTTTTTATTTAGGTTCAGGATAAATTGCCTGCCACCATGTCGATTGTCGATCCTTTGTAGATCTTCCTACACTTTGCTGCCGTCTCCTGATGTCGCAGCCTTTCTATACAGAACGACATCGTCTGCAAACAAAATCAGCCTTTCCGATGTTAATAAGCCAAAAATAATTCTTTTACGTTAGTTTGAAGTTAGCTTCGCCTCCGTTAAATTCGTTCAGTTTTTAAATGTAATCACTATTGACACGTAACCTGCTGACTAAGGGACTAGGGTAGCCTCGAGAGAACAGTATGTTAGCCCCCCAGATACTCCAGTTATCTTCCTTTACCATTCCACTGACAACTTCTCTATTTCAATTCATGATATCAGATCATATCTGCTAGGCTGCTGTATCAAATCAGCATAGCTTAGTTTTTATGTTCTGCTAGACTTCAATATTCTAAAATGACTTCATAGGGCAGTGAAAGTGAAACACGTATTTTTCGCGGACAGGAAGAGCGCTGAAGTATAAAGTACAACTCTGTCATTACAGTCTACAGTACGAAGACTGGATTCATGTAAATCTCCATTCTCGTCTTTCTTGTGCAAACCTATTCAGACATAATTACTTTATCTTGCATCTGTTTTAAACTGCTTACAATAGAAAGGCTTTAGTGAGTCTCTTCAAATTTACGCAATTCACTTTTCTCCATTAACAAGTTAACAATTTTTCAATGCCTCATGATGTGTGCTGCCAATATGTTCCTTCTCTTAGCAAACTGTGTCTAGAAGTTTTCTAAAATTCCTTACATTACCTCTCGGTTGTCTACTCCATGTACGAAACCAATCTTCAGCAGTGTTTTATAGCACCACATTTCAACATACTCTTCTTTCCTCCTGTGTTTATCGCCCACATCTCCCTTCCACATCAGGCTACACTCGAGACAAATGATTTCAGAAATAACGTACTAATATTTAAAATTGTACTCGATTGTATTGTATTTCTAGTTTTCAGGAAATATTTCCTTGTTTAATTTAGATGTAGATAATTTTTAGTTGCAAATAATATGTAGTAGACGTTGTAAAATAATATAACATCCATTTAATACCGGTTATATTAAGAGACGATAAGAAGTGAAATAACCTCCTCATTTCAATGAAGTAGGGTCTTAGCAGCGTGCCTGTTAAGTCGGGATTCAGGCATTTTGAGTGGTTAATAAAGTAATTCTGCCAATACGGAAAGCTTTGAAACGATTCTGCGGACATGGAATCTATCGTAGTCACTGTCATGTCTCGTGCTAGAAAATTATTTTTGTTTTTTGTAACTAAATACTTTTATTGTTATCTTTTAATAAATCTAAGTAGACTATTGTTTGAAAATTAGCTGGTACATTAGTGAATGTGTTCTGAGCCTAGCCCCTTCGTTCGCAACGTAAATTACAGAACAATTCTTAGCCACATTTACATTAATAATCATGAGTTGAGCTTTGCGTCTTGGCGTAAATGCTGTTACAAGCAATGACCAGGGAAAAGTAAAACCTCGTGGCAATAACCGTCCGTATTTTTTTGTGTGCATAAAGTACCTATTTTCGTACCACAAAATCAACTATGCCACTGTAAATGACAGTCCGGATAAATGTGTCTTGCTATAGTGATTTGACAGCACATAGTCCCACACCTTTCCTTTACAGCACAACATGAAATTACGTCTTCGTTGGTTCGCACCCGGGCCATTTGAAAAATGAATATATTTACTGTACATCTAGGTTTTCGTTGTAAATAAAATCTCATCCAAGTCCGCAGGTTACTGTGGAATCGAAATGTTGCACTAGCTGAGCGAGCAGTTGGGCGACTGTAAAGAAAAGTACTGAAATTCAAATTTGCCACGTAATGGTGGCTATCTTTTAACTCCTGCGATGCTAGCACATAGTGTTAGAATTGCTGTAAATACTTCGTTATTTGACGTAGGGCCATTACAAGCACAAACTGAAAGCACTATATAACAGTTTAAGTTAAAATCTATTACACAATTAATAACACATTGTACAGTCGTACAGGGGTGGAAGACGCAGAGTGATCTCATAACAACGATAGAGTCAGAGAGAGAATGTCAAGGAGAGAGACGCTATCACAATGGCACTTCTATACATATACTAAATTGTAGGAGTCAGAGATATAGATATACTGTTTAGTAGCACATTTTATCAAGTCTCTATTGTCACTGATTTTCTCCAAAACAACATTTCGTAGAATTAACACTCCTATTCCACGTCCATTGATTTTGTTTTTCACTACTTATTGAATTATATAGATTTTCTTTTATTATACTCGCTCAGTTCATTAATATTCGTAATAAATACAAAAATGTTCGTGATTAGAACATATGTGGACTCTACATAACTTTGCATAGCTCTGGAAGAACGTTGCAACTTAGTAAGCGAGGACGTGGACGATATGCCGAAGACGGATAAGAGACCACGGGGCCAGCAGTTAGAGGTGGAGCTTGATAAAAATCAGAGACTTAACAACATGTGACTGAAATCAATAAATTACTTTATTTTCTGTGCTACCTCTTGGAGTAGTATCTTTTCTGCTACTCTGCCCTTCTGAATTCGAAACGTTTTACTGATTTGTTATCGGCACACATTGTCGCCAGAAATTTCTAGGGACTATCTGGGGGTCCAATAGTTGAGTATCGATATCGTTACGAATGTAATTTCATGTAGGGCATGTGTTAATGGCGAAGAAGTAATGGGAGTTTCAACAGTGTTTCGTTGGTCAAGGGGAGGATGGTGACACTTCTTTAACCAGTTTTTATAGTGTAACAGTGCTGAGAACTAACCGTGGTAGGCTAAGAGACGTCTCCGGAAACGCTGAGGTGCAAGTCGTCGCGTAATATATCTTGTGTGCCCGAGTGACGTTCAGCTGAAATCGGAAAGCGTTCACCTGACGTTCCACGCTCGTGTGGTGCGAGCTTCGTGCTGACCGATAAATTTACGAAAGCGTGGTTAAAGATTCGGTCGCAGTTAAATATCTGTGGCAAGCAGGACAACAAGTACGATTGCTGTTCGTTTCATTTGAGGCAATTTAAGTTGTACTCATAGTTTCCTGCCTAACCAAATTCTCGAAAATCGCGACTTATTCCGAATAAACAGCGGAACACTGATGTCAAGCAAGACTATGAACATGATTGCACCACAATTTACCACCAGCATTTTAAGCTGTACTATTAGATTCCTGCCTAACCACGCCAGCGTAAATCGCAACATACAAAAAACCAACAGCCAAATGTTTGTGAGAGGCAAAATTCAATTTCTACTCGTCTTATTTGCAACAATTTAAACTGTACTCTTAGATTCCGTGTAACCACACCCTCGAAAATCGTGACGCATTCGGAGTAAATGTTCAAACACTTGTGACAAGAAGGAATGTAAGTGTCACTCCTGGTTGTTTGTCTCGTAGCAATTTCATCTTTCATTTTTTAATTAGAGGGAAGTCACAAAATGGAGGGAACTCATTACTGAGAGAGCACACTCTCATATTTAAATAAGCGAATATTGCAGAACAGACTTCTGTTACATGAATAAGAAACACCCAGAATGTGTTACAAAGGCGAAGATGAAGAAGAAAATTAGCTTGTACACAGCTTCGAATGTACTTGTTCCCTCGTCAACAGCACAACGTCTCCAACCAGGAAACACACGTAAAATACTCCTTTAAGCTGCTCATAGTTAATTTTCTTAGGATTCGTACAGATGATGTGTCATTAACTGACATTTAAATATAGTAAATCGCACCCAGAGTGATAGACATTCATTTCCTCATTCACTTAAAACGACTTGCTGTAATGCGGAAACACCCAATTGTAAGGAATCCAATATGGCAGCTCAAAAGTAGCGAGCAAACGACATCACGTCTACGCTTCCCGATTTCAGCGAGGCGCCAGACACACTTCCGATTTTTAGTCACTCGTTTGTGTGCCATCCAGCGAGAATGTGTGTATTTTGGCCGCTATTACGATGTAGTTGCAAGCCACGGAAGCTCCAGCGACGAGACGGAAGAGAAATTTCAAGGGAATTCAGCCATTCCCTCGCAAAGGTCTCATCAGCTAGATCAAGAAACACCAAAGCCTAAAAGGCTCATTGAGAATTTGATTCCCGGTCTACCGGATCAGAGTCCAGTATTTCAAACACTGAGCCCACAATCTCGTTTTCCCTTCTAACAATATACCATGTTGCCTTTATTGGCCAATATTCCAATACCCTGAGTTACCAACTCACATTTTTCGTTGGTATATGAATATTTCGTTAGGTCGCTTTTTGTCTGTCTGTTTCCCTGTCAGATAAAAATTCTGAATTTAAATTTAAACTGAATTCCCGATGACCTATATACTTGAAACTTTTATATCAGATCTGAATGACAATGCAATATTTATGCGCTTTCTTGTCTGGCAGGGTATTTTGTGTACCCATGTCATTTCCCTCTTTTTTCACAATCCAGTAGTGAATGGGCCGCGGGCAGAATGTTTTCTGGTTTAGCTCGAATCTCTCTAACTTTTACCTTCATGATCTTTACGGAAGATATAAGTAGGAGGAAGCAATATATTGAGGACTCACACGAAGAGAAACTGAAGTAAACCTTAGATTTACTGCTGTAATCTCAAGAAAATATTCGAAATAGGTTCGAAAACCCTCACACACACAAGAGTAAAAATCAGAAGTAGATCATTTTTATTAAAATCAGTTTTTAATACAACACTTTTTGAAACATTAAAAATTCAGCTTCCTTGTCACTATTTACATACACGTGCAGCTACTTGCTAGGCTCGCCACACAAACCGTAGGCGGCACTTGGCCTCACCAATCAGCCTCCACCATCTTCCTTGATCCACTATTGTTCCACAACTAGTGCAGTGGTACTCATATCCTCTATCATCCCGTCAATCCATCTCAGCCATGCTCTTCGCCTTGGTCTGTTGCCTCTGGTGTGTTCTTGCGCTATCTTCCTGGTGGTCTTTCCTCCTCGACGCATTATGTGCCCGTACCATCTGAAAGCTGTCTCTAATCATAGCCACTATGTCCAGCGACTTGTATAGCTCCGGCAGTTCGCGATTTTTCCTTTTTCTCCAGCAGTTTCGAAGCTTCATTGATAGCGGAATACGACTCAGAACAGCGTTTTCAAATGACAGGAGTTTCCTTTTTATCAACCCCAATCATCGTGGATCTCGACAGAAGCCGGGACGTGAGCAACTTTCCAACGCACACCTTGACCAGTTTCTGCTTGAATCCTCTCCATCATTTCCTGGCCTATCTCATTCATTAGTTGCATACTGCTTCAAGATATGTGAACTCTTTTTAGTCTTCCACTGCGACCTATTTCGTCCTATCTTCGCCGGCCCATGTGGCCGAGCGGTTCTAGGCGCTTCAGTCCGGAACCGCGCAGCTGCTACGGTCGCAGGTTCGAATCCTGCCTCGGGCATGGATGTGTGTGATGTCCTGGAGTTAGTTAAGTTTAAGTAGTTCTAACTCTAGGGCACTGCTGACCTCAGATCTTAAGTACCATAGTGCTTGGATCCATTTCAATTTCTCGTCCTACATTTATCTTCATGCCTGCTCGCATTGCCTCTTCCATTAACGCTCTTGCCATTTGAACCAGATGTTGCTCATTCTGTGATATTAAAATTACATCAAAAACATAGGTCAGGATGTTAACCCTTCTACCCAGCTGTGTCGTAGTCCTCGGGTTGGATACCCTTCTCGGTGCTCTTTCCAGACCCAGATTAGGTAGATGGAGGGCAGGTTCCCTGTCGCAGACTAGTCGTCACATTGAATCATGTAGTCATGAAAATACACAAAAATACTTGCAACCAATACAACGAAACGTGTGCTGCAATAAGTGCGTAATACATACATATTCCCTATAACACGCACAACATTTTCTTCATGACAAATCTTACAAGTAAATTCACTTTTTTTTGCCTTCTGACTGGTTTGATGTGGCCCGCCACCAATCCCCCTGCGTTACCAACTTCTTCATCTCAGAGTAACACCAGCAACCAGCGTCCTCAGTTATCTGCTGGATATATTCCAGTCTCTGGTTTCCTCTACAATTTTAACCATCTACGGCTCTACAGCTCCCTCTAGTATCATGGAAGTTATTCCCAGATGTCTGAACAGATGTCCTATAAGCCAGTCCCTTCAACTTGTCAGGGTTTTCCACGTAGTCTTTCCCTCTGTGATTCTGTGCAGAATATAATAATTCCTTACTTTATCAATCGACCTAATTTTCAGTATTCGTTTGTAGCACCACATCACAAATGCTTCATTTCTTTTCTGTTCCAGTTTTCTCACAGTTCATGTTTCACTATCATAGAATTCTGTGCTACAAAATTACATCCTCCGAAGTTAATTCCTCAAATTAAGGCGTATTTTGGTGCTAGTAGAATTCTCTTGACCAGAATTACCCCTTTCACCAGTGCTGCTGTACATTTTATGTCCTCCCTGACCTGTCCGTCACAGGTTATTTTGATGCCAAGGTAAGAGTATCGGTTAACTTCATTTACATCATGTCCATCAACCTTGACGTTTAGTTTCACTTTGCTCTCATTCCAACTTCTCATTACTTTTGTATTTCTTCGATTTATTTTCAGTCCATTTTCTGTGCTCAATAAACTGTTAATTCCATTCGGCTGATCCTGTAATTACTCTGTCCTTTCATGAGGATAGCAATGTCATCAGCGAATCTTATAACTGATATCCTTTCCCCTTGAATTTTAATTCCACTCTTGATCTTTCCTTTCAATGCCGTCATTGCTTCCGCGATGTATAGACCCTTACCCATGGTTTCTTTGCAGTTCCCTTCTTTGTACCTATGTTTTTCTTTCTAACTTATGCGATTGCCTTTTATAGAGACTTCCATTCCTCTTCAACTGAACTGCCGACTTAGCTATTTCTTAACAGAGTATCTATAGCTTTACAGTACTGCCCGCCGGGGTGACCGAGCGGATCTAGGCCCTACAGTCTGGTACCGCTACGGTCGCAGGTTCGTATCTTGCCTCGGGAATGGATGTGTGTGATGTCCTTAGGTTAGTTAGGTTTAAGTAGTTCTAAGTTCTAGGGGACTGATGAGCTCAGAGCTCAGAGCCATTTGAACCTTAGCATTGCCCTTTCCAAATATTCTAGCTTCCCTACCACCTGCAGGCGTTTCACGCCCTGACACGTAGTACGTTATCTGTTCGCTGGTTATTCAATCTTTTTTTATGGTCACCTCGCCCATGGCAGTCCCTTCCCATAAATTCGAATTGGACACTATTCCGGAATCTTTTGCCAATGAGTGATCGTTACGGCACTTTTTCGATTACGGGCCATATATCCTGTGCATACATTTTATGTGTCTTTATTGCAGCGGTTTCCATTCCCTTCGCATCCTCATGCTCTAGATCGTTGCTGGGTCTTCCGCATTTAGGGGCAGTTTCCCACCTCAGAGGTAGGTGGGTGCTCTGAACCTCTGCCCGCTCCTGCTTCCTCTTTGACAAGGCCATTGGTAGAATGAGACTGACTTCGTGTGCCGGATATCTTCGGCTGCCAATGCAGGTGGGATAGGGCGGGGAACAACTACGATGTATTAATTAGGAACGTCCCATTTATGCAATAGATTCGGATTACACAAGGGAAAAAAACCTTACTTTTGCACATGACATACTCGTCGTTTCGTGATAGATGGTGCTTTAAGCGACAAATCATACGGTTAAGTTCCAAAACGGCAGTATCTTGAGAAAAATGTGTTGGATTAAGAAATTAAAAACAAAAGTGTTCAGTAATTATGCAAAAAGCCTGTCTGAAGAGTGTTTCCTTACTTCTCACTAAAGGGGGGAGGGGGGAAGGTTTGTAGGGATTATTTCACTTTAAATGTCGCCTCACGCTTCGATGCGCTAATTTATCCGTACATGGAATGATTCGACACTGCTGAGAGTATTTGCGGTGTGTAATCCGCTGAGATACGTTGTTGATATATTGAACAATGTTGTATTGCGTTTTTGGCACTTCATTATAAACTCCACTCTTCAAGTAACCACACAAACAAAAGTCAGGAGAAGTTAAGATCTGACGATCTTGTAGACCAAGGCAGTGAACCACCACTTCCGATTTATCGACGTTTGTACACGCGAACTAATACATCCCGTGCTGCTACAGTATAATGTGCTGGATAACTTCTGCGTTGAAATCTCCCTGTATGTCACAGGTACAAGTACAGACATGTAAGAAATACTGGAATGTTCGACATTTGTCAACAGTTGAGATGCCACCGATAAATAATGGACCAATAATTTTGTCACTAACTATTCCACAGCAAGCATTCACATTCCGCGAACTTTAATGTTCCATTTGGCGTAACCAGTGTTGCTTTTACACATTCCAAGAAATGCATGTTGTGTCGTTTAACCGTTCGTGAAGGTCGGCAATTAGTAATCTGATAAATTCCCGATTCACGACTTTAGTCACGAGTATCAATGAGGAGGTTACGATTCACAGCAGCTAATATCGCTGTTTCATCACTGTCTCCAGCAAATGTTCTTCATCGATTCCTTCTTGGTGGCTGTATAGCTCCCCCCAAGCGGAAAATGTCGAACATCCCGACGAAAGACCCACTTGAGCGCAAGCTGTTAGGAAAATGTTGAATCTAAGCGATGACAGCATTTTTGACATTCCTGCCACTATCTCCATGAGTGTTGAAGTTTCAGTTTTCTGTTCTATCGTAATAGCCCACATTCTAACTAGCAATGCTGTTAGGTTATGAAGGAATGTTTCTAAGAAAATAAGGACGACGTGCACGCAATGAGACTAAATGGAACAATGAACCAACGTTTTAAAATAGCTACACAGAGACAACAGCAAAACAGTCGTTTTAATCATTTGCCACCCATGTCTATTTTTATTTTTATTATCCTAGTTGTATTGTGTGTCTATTACAGTGCCATATATTTTACAACAAAAAAGTGTTTCATACAAAAGTTACGTATTTTTTCCCCACATAATCCGTTTCTATAGTAAATATGTGATGCTACTACTGAAGATTTCAATGTTGCCCACCCCCCTCTCCATAATCAAATCAAATGGTTCAAATGGCTCTAAGTACTATGGGACTTAACATCTGAGTTCATCAGTCCCCTAGACTTAGAACTACTTATATCTAACTAACCTAAGGACATCACACACACCCATGCCCGAGGCAGGATTCGAACCTGCAACCGTAGCAGTAGCGCGGTTCCGGACTGAAGCGCCTAGAACCGCTCGGCCATTGTGGAGGGCCCCCATAATCGCCTGAGGTCAACATGCCCTTACAACATTTAAAAAAATAAGAAACAGGTATTTTCCCATTATTTGAACCTGATGCGTACGTTTTGAAATATTTCGCTGCCTCAAAATAAAAATAAAAACCCTCACCACATATAAAATATGCATTTGTTTGCACTGACATGAGTATAATGACGCCAGTAATTTTCAAACGAATACCATAATTTGACCAAAACAAAAACAGGATGAAATATCACTCACACACATACTAAACAGCTGCATTTGATCCAAGGACTGAAAATTTAGACTCACACTCTGTCAAAGCAACGTCTGGGCTCTGTCATATGGGTTGGGGAAGGCGGAACTAGATTTCTCGTGATTCAGCAACTTGAAATTGCCGGAAGTATGAAATGTACACACATTAAGTTGCAGAGTGAAAATTTATTCCAGACTTCAAACTCTGCTCCTTAAATGTATCAAACACCAATGATTTCAGTGCTCTCGTGCTATAGATTTGTCAGAATTTGCTCAGAGAAGTTGTCTGCAAGAAAACCTGTCATTACAATGTGGATTAAAAGGGGGTTCTGTCTATCAACGAATGTTGGCTACTTCAGACAAGATTTCTAAGAAGAAAACCTATAGCAGTACCTAAAACCATTAATAACTAATGGGGCAAACAAATGGAAATTATTGGTCATAACGTGAACAGGATATTTTAAGAAGTGTCATTTTGTAGTCGAAAGTTTGTGTTATATTACATCAGATTTAACTTTTAATAGATGAATATTAATGTTAGATATTTTAGTAAGAAGCAATAGATAAAACATTTCTGGAGCTTTGCTACATATCTTTGAAAGAGAAAGTTGAGTGAAA
Source organism: Schistocerca gregaria (assembly GCF_023897955.1). Lineage (NCBI taxonomy): Eukaryota > Metazoa > Arthropoda > Insecta > Orthoptera > Acrididae > Schistocerca > Schistocerca gregaria. The sequence continues at coordinate 342,479,190 of NC_064926.1, read as the reverse complement.
GAAAGTAAATTTAAACGTACAGAACATAAAAAAGTCAAACTACATTAATTACTCACTTGTAAAACTAGGTACACACTTAGCACAATTTAGAAATTCGTTTCAGGCTCAAGGACACTTTCCAGCGTCTTTCGCAGAATACAGTGGCATTTTATCTCAAACTTAAAAACAAGTAGTTATTTTTTACCGACAACCCTATCCTTTAATAAGTCTCACCCGGTACACAAAGGTCGCAGTCACAGATATTCTGGCCTAAAAAACCATATTTACGTTTATATTAGCAATCGAGTTTCAGGGGAAAAAAGGAATGAAAAAGTTACAGCTCTGGACTTTCGGCTTCGTCAGGAATGAGCGAAGCAGTTCTGCATTTGATACGTAATCTCGGCTGCTCCCCGCTTACCCGAACCTAAAATTTTAATACCAATTTCCGGCGGGCAGCGGCGCTTTTAATTTCTGAGTTTTACGAGTCCGCTGGGCCAAGAGGCTGTAGCCTCGCCAACGTGTGTGGCGCTCTCTTGCCCACGTGAATTAATTAAAAGGCGCCTGTCTGGCGAACGATACAGGCACATCGCCGGAAATTAGAAATCAGCAGGCAGCAGAAGCAGCTAGTTTTGCTGAGCAGCGCTGTTTATCGAACACGATCAGAGGTGAGTGCTTTTTAAAATGCAGAAGCGCACATGAAAAGGAACCGCGAAAATCAACGGCGCTGTGTTTGCTAGAATCAGATTACGAAGTCAGCCATGAAGAGCACTACCACGAAACCCTTTTGGTGAGCTTTAACAATTTCCAAGATTGTGATTCATTCGTAATACTCTCAACAATGAATCCAACAGTCTGTCGTTATTTATTACGTTCAAAATTTGTTCCGATAATCCTAAAGGTATCCACCATAAACGCTTTTGCCAAAGATTAAAGACATACGCGATTGTTTTACTAGTATCCAGGTACTACGAGACAGATTTCGTCTTCTTTGCCCATTGTCAGGTGAAAACTGCAGCTAATGTACAACTGGATCAAAATTTATTGCAGGAGTGGAAGACTGCTAACGTACTCTTAAACATGTTGCGAGTGATGAAGTGATAACTAAGACTGGATATTTAGATTCAGACTATGATTCGTGTCAAAATTAGTCGATTTTCTCCTAATAGACTCCGTTTTCTCCCGTCGTTAGCTAGGTTTAGTATTTCAGAGCTCACTTGGTAAATCTGACCTTTCCTAATTGTATTCATCGAACACGTAAGTAAATTTCTAAACATTCATGGTGGTGTCTGTCTGTTCTATATCGTGTTTTCCTACCACTTTTGCGCAACGACGCTCTGAGCGTGTTTTTTAGGGAATTGACTAGTTTGAACCTGGGACCTGTTGCTGGTAAGGAGACGCCAGACCACACATGACATGTAGAATTCAGAAGAGTTCAGTTAGACTAGCGATGATATAAGCAAATACTTAATGATCTCAGCGTCAGCTCCACTGCACTCCCTGTAAAAGAATCTTAATACTAACTAAATTTAGTGGAACGGGTTCAAGGCTTTCCTGTTTTTAGTTAGCTGGTAAAATAACGTCGAAAAAGCAGTTAAGTTTATCATTGGAAATTTTATTCTACTCACAAAACATCGTTTATAAATTGCACTATTGATAAAAGGAAACGTTTTAATACAGAACGGTAAAAACCAACTGCGTTCAACAAAAATGTGAACGAATATTCCCTGAATGGGTTTCCGATTTCTACAATCGATCGAAGGCTGACATATGCCATATCACATCTATAATCTAGGTTTAAATTAAGTTTCACAAAAGAGAAAACTATCAAAATGGTCTACTGTGACCCTCAATTATCTTTAATTACTTATCTAACTTGTCGTAAATTACAGTGGCTGATGTCGCTTCTCAATAACTATATAAAAGAAAAATCATCGCGTTTCAGATCTGTTCTTCAAGTGGCAAACGTGAACACCATGAGTTTTAATTAACGATCGACACTAGTATTACGCAAAAAGGGGGTGTAACAGATGAGACTTCTGCAGTTCTGAGTGAAGCCTTATGCGCTCAAAAATGCGGCATCGCGTGCGTTCATTACCTTGTCGGTGTTTAGGCAGCATCAGGGCAGCGGCGGGCAGCACAGCTCCGCTCACCTCGCCATATCGGAATCAACTCTCTCCTAACTTCTCCTTACTACAATTTACCGAAGTTGGTTTAAAAAAACTATCTGGCTGTGTTTTCATCTGACCAATCAGGGTCTCAATGTTAACCTTAAGCTCCGCCTACAAAAATTCTGTCTGTCCAATGAGAAATGTTATACTTTTCGTGGTGGGGCTATGTTTTTAAAGTTTGCAACGTAACAGCGACGCGAAAAAGTCTCACGCTAAAACCTGCAGCTGGTATGGTCCTTTTAGCGTTATCGTAAGATCTATACTGTTCTTCTGGAGGGCTCTATCTTTTAACATGGGCTGAGGGGTGGTCCTAATGTAATAGACACGCGAAAAGCCTCACGCTAAAACTTTTGGGTGGTAGTGGCCCTTTTTGTGTTATCGTAAGATCTATACTGTTTTTCTGGAGGGCTCTAGCTTTTAACATGGGCTGGGGGGTGGTCCTTAACGTAACAGAGACGCAAAAAAGTCTCACGCTAAAACTGCAGGTGGTGTGTCCTAGTGGTTAGCTGGCGACGTGGGTGTCCAGTCCGTCCCTTATCGTACGGCCTTCTAGCTTAACACGGTTCTGCTCTCGGCTTCTATTCTCGTTTCTCCCCTTGGAACTGTGTCGGTCTCATGGTGGGAAGATACGACATGCAATTAGGCATTCTTGTGTTAGTCTGTGGTATTCCATTTGCTCACTCGTTACTCGTATTACTTTGGTTAATTTAATGTCACGATTTATTCCGAGCTATGTGACATACTACTGGATTTGCTTATCATGTCAGGGTTTTCATGGAAGGTGTTGGATTTGCCTGACACCTTACAAATTCGGCTTCTTATTAACCTGCAGTTACACTCACAAGCATTTACCATAGTTCCTACATCTCTGATTATCTGACAAACATTTGATTTATAGCAAACTAGTCAACTATTTAACCTGGGTGGCATAAAAAAGGGTTCTATATTAGCAAAATGGAAAGAAGTCCTAAAAACATACGTCCAGAAACGAAAACTTGTTGAAATATAACATAAACCAGCGGGAAAATGCTCCTATCGGAGCACAGAAAAGGCGAACATTCTTCTGCCTAGAAGATACTGACTGAAAACTGGGGCACGAGCTGCTCACTCTTCCTTCCTCAGCATCTTTAGTCTGCAGCTCCTGGTCTAAGGGCTAGCGTTGTTGCCTCTAGATCACAGGGTCCCTAGTTCGATTCCCGGCAGGGTAGGGCATTTTCTCTGTCCAGGCACTGGGTGTTTGTGTTGTCCTCATCATTTCATCATCATCATTTGTGAGAGTGACTAGATTCTATTCTGAAAAGAAATTGGAGTGTGTAAAAATTGTGAGTTTGTACGGGTGCTGATGACGGCGCAGTTGAGCGCCACACAAACCAAACATCATCATCAGCAGTAGCAGCATTTTTAAAAATTTTGGCGTACTAATGTACTCGCGCCCTTTTTAATATGCAGCACACCTCTCATTCCCCAAAGGTCTCATAACTGCAGCTCGCTCACGAACACTAATCCTTCTCTGTAAGTCGCTCACACCTTTTCTCTCCTACTAGTCGTTATCACTCATGTATTCATCCCAAATCTTGTTTTGTTTTTTCTGTTTGTGTCTCTCTAACAGTCTACTACTTCACAGCCACAGTCTCCTTCGTTCTGTCCTACTGCTAGTGCCTGCTCTCACTGTCACTGCCTCTCTCTTTCTGCTACTACCTCATTCAATTCTCCCCACTGCTCTCTTCTTATGCTTCACCCCATGGCAATGTCTCCTCCACTCTTTTGCTAGCACTGTTACGTCAGACTCAAATACTGTATGTTGCATTGCCAACAAGTTCCTGTTTCTCTTCCACTGCCACTTCGCTCTTTGAGTGCCAAAACCACTGCCTACTATCTTCCAGCATTTTGTTCCTTTTCGCCAATTTCCCATTGCCACTGTCTCCTTCTTTCTCTCAATACAAAAAAGCGCGAATACTTTCGAATGAGAAATTTTTGGGAAAATTTTTAAAAAGTGCTGAGGAAGATACAATGAAGGAGTTAGTAACCCAGTTTCCTGTCACATATTTTTAAAGAGGAGCATATTCGCTTTTTTCGTCCTCAGATACGAGCATTTATCCGCTATTCACTTCTTTTCCCTGCCACAGTAGGGAATGCCACTTTTTACAAGTTTTCTCAGGAACCACCCATGAACTAAATGGTTCCTCCATACGCCCATTAAGGTGCACTGTAAACCACATCCATTTGTCTAATCTGGAGGAAGCGTCTAATATTCCAACTTTGACCCTGTGCTGTAGGATAATTAAAGTAGGAAGATACTTCGATTGAGGGATACAAATGGTCCCTAGCCCGAGGACTATACAAAACGCTCGACCCTACGTTTCTGTCCTGTTTTTATGCGCGGTGTTTTGAAGCAAACTGGTATGCATGCTGCCGCATGCGTATGGATACATGGGCTTTTGGGGCCAGTGTCAATGTCATTAAAATTCTTCTCTGTATTTCATCAGCTCATAGACTATCTGGTTGGTTGTTTGGTTGGTTAATTTGGGGGAAAGGACTAAACAGCGAGGTCATCGGCCCCATCGGATGAGGGAAGGATGGTGAAGGAAGTCGACCGATCCCTCTCAGAGGAACCGTCCTGGCATTAGTGTGAATCGATTTAGAGAAATCAGGCAAAACCTAAATCAGGATGGCCGGATGCGGGTTTGAACCGTCGTCCTCCAGAATGCGAATACAGTGTGCTAACCAATGCGCCACCTCCCTTGGTCATTTACACTCTGGTCGTGCCTCATGACCTGTAGGAGACTAATCAGGAAGATATCGTTAAAGCTTACGTCGAACACTACTGACGTACTTACAGGGAAAAGGATACCGACGCTGGTACGGAAGACACCATCTTGAATTACGTTACGCGCACCCTCACACTTACGGAGGCGGATCCGTAAATAACCAGATTTGTACATTACTTGGTGATTCTTAGAGTGCTTACAAACATACAACAATAGTTCAAATGTGTGTGAAATCTTATGGGACTTAACTGCTGACGTCATCAGTCCCTAAGCTTACACGCTACTTGCCGGCCGGAGTGCCCTTGCGGTTCTAGGCGCTCCAGTCAGGAACCGTGTGACCGCTACGGCCGCAGGTTCGAATACTGCCTCGGGCATGATGTGTGTGATGTCCTTAGGTTAGTTAGGTTTAAGTAGTTCTACGTTCTAGGGGACTGATGACCACAGCAGTTAAGTCCCATAGTGCTCAGAGCCATTTTTACACGCTACTTAACCTAAATTATCCCAAGGATAAACACACAGAGCCATGCCCGAGGGAGGACTCGAACCTCCGCCAGGACCAGCCCCACAGTCTACAACAATAGTAATTGAGTCAATTTCGGGTCAAGAAATTGTATGTACGATACACCTTTATCGTCACTGAACTTTTCAGGTGGAGATCGCTACACAGTCTGTATAGAATATGTGGTCGTGGTGCTTATTGCTGTCTTTGGAACTTCGAGATAGGTCGAAGCATTGGCATGAGCGACATATGCTCGTCATACCAACAAGACATATAGGCATTAGACATTAGTGGGATGACAGCAGTACGAGTTGTGACGAGATGAACTTGTGACAGGAGAGCATGAAGAACAACTTTATAAAACGACTTCAACACGAGAGGATCGTAGAAACATTCAGGAGACTCTGCTGAACATACGGGAGACGACAGCTGAAGTACAGGCACAGGATACGAGGTGCGTGTCACCCCGATACGTCAGGAATTATGGTATCGTTTACTGATGCCACCTCACGGCCGTCTTAGCAATGGAACTGTAAGTTCCCGTCTCGATAGCGGTCGCACGGTATCTGGCAGACCCAACGAGCCGCGCTGTACAATGAGCGCACTCTGTTGCCGCAATATAGGACAGCCGATGGGAGCCCCAGCCCACTTTTGCGTGGAGCCACATCACCAAGTGAAGCTACTCAGAGGCAGTCTAGTTGCGGCTCCAGCACCATATATCATATTTCGTACAGCGCAATGTTTCCTTGTTGACAATGATGAGCTAGGCCCTGTTTCTTTTGTTTTTCTTGAAGAAACGCAAGTTAAGCAAATCTTCTGCTGTATCCACTAATCATTTTTCCTCCTGTCCATCTTTCCTATGACGACAGTTCCAACACTGTAGCTCAACTCCTATTAGCGTTGTGTACGAAGTCTTACAGATATAGAATAGGTTACCAAAGCACAGAAGCGGCCTCAGGTTGCCATGCTTCGTTTACCACTGACACAACACGACAATATGTACTTCGATGGTGTACTGTAAAGACACAGTTACTGGCACATTGCATGATAGTCTGTAGTATTCGTCGATTAGTCTCGTTTCTGTTGACAGCCCATAGGCATTTAAACTGCCTCGTTAGGAATTCTGCGAAGGTAGTTTGGTAAGTCTGGTAAACTTCCATGAAAGAATGGAATATTTTTGTTGTGCTTTCATGACTGGTGAGCTTAAAAAAATGGTTCAAATGGCACTGAGCACTGTGGGACTTAACTTCTGAGGTCATGAGTCCTCTAGAACTTAGAACTACTTAAACCTAACTAACCTAAGGACATCACACACACCCATGCCCGAGGCAGGATTCGAACCTGCGACCGTAGCGGTCACGTGGTTCCAGACTGTAGCGCCTAGAACCGCTCGGCCACTCCGTCTGACCTGAGTGGTGAGCTTCATATTTCCAAGAATCGTATAACTATTGTCAACAATGTGCAGCATGCAACTCATTGTTGATAGCTCTCTTAATTGCTCTGCGTGTGGACAGCGATTCAAAACGGAGAAAACCTAATTTCTTGCTGTTATTGAATATTTTAATTTGAAGGGTTGCACTCCTATACAAATGAAAACAGAACTGTATGAAATTCGTACATGCTCTGAACCATCATTGAAAACCATTAACTTTTGAATTAATGAATTTAAACGTTGTCGGACAAGCAGCGAAGACAAAGCATGCTTCGGACAGCCAAATGAGGCCATCATAAAGGAAACCATTGAGGAAATCCATGATATGGAAATGCATAACTGTCGAACAAAAATTTGTAATATTGTTGGGCTGTAGGCATCTCAACTGAGCTAATGCATAATATCTTACACGGAGATTTCACCATGAAGAAGCTGTGTGTGAGGTTAGTGTTGCAATTGCTAACAGCCAACAGTCAACCGTAAACGCATCCGGCACAACATTTCAACACCATTCTCGGTAATTCCATGTTTATGCTACATGGTTACGTGACCTTGGCTGTTCAGTATGCCATTTCTACACAGTGTCTGACGACGATCAGTCGCCAACGGCAAGAGTTTTTAAGCCAATTTGTGACTGTTGCTGAAACCGGGATCGTCATTACACCACGGAGTCAAAACGACAGTCAATACAGTGGAAAAAGGGTCGTGAAAGTGCACCCAAGAAGGCAAAGATCATTATGACAGCTGGTTAGGTGAAGGCCACTATTTTTTGGGATTTCCAAGGAGTAATCCGCATAAATTCCTTGGAAAAAGTAGAAACATAACTGGATCCTCTTATATTCCATTGTTAGACTGTTTGAAATTTACGATGGCTAAAAAAAGACCAAGGCTGGCACGAAAAAGAGTGCCCTTTCACCAGAACAATGCACCGTCCCATACGCTAGCGATAATAACAGCAAAATTACATGACTTGGGCTTTGAATTGGTTCTGCGTCCACCCTATTCTCCAGACTTAGCCCTAACCCATAACTTGAAACTTTGGCTTTCTGGGAATCAGTTTTCATCAAATGAGGAAGTAATAGCTGTAGTCAACGACTTTTCTTCAGAGTTTGACGGAACCTACTTCTTCACAAGGAGAAAGCTGGAGGATAGCTGGATAAAGTGTGTATCCCTCAAAGGAGAGTATGTGGAGACGTAAGGTGAGTTCTTCACGGAAAAAAACTGTTCTCTTCTTTCTTTTTTACAAAACTTATCAAATAACCCTATTGCGTCGAGAGGTTTAGATATTACAGGTTGCTGTCGAAAGGATGCTGAATGTTTCGTAGTATGTGGAAAAACTGGTAAACCTTTGTTGTCATAACCGTTATGGGCTAGGTACCTAATGGCGTATTCCAACAAGATAATTCAGGGCTGCACATTGCAGTTGCCACCACAGTTACGTTGAAAAAAATTAGGACCCTTGTCTGACTTTGAAAGTACCCTCATGTGTCATTTGTAGAGTACGTGTGGGCTACAATGGGAAATGGAGTTCTTTAATCAATAACAACAGGTGAGTGGTTGAAGAAAATGAGAGAGAAGTAATAAAAGAAAATTATTTATTTTCCTCACTGAAATTTTGTTTGATGGTCAGTCGGTCGGCGTTTGCTTTGTTGTGGTATTTTTTGTTTTCTTTTTTGTTTATTATACAGGTTTTTCCGGTGCCGCATAGCGTAATGCGACCCGTCATAAAACATTTATTTCTCTCGCGGTACGCGGAGCTGATCACAAGCGCCAAAGAGCCCCTCTGGCCACAAAGAGCCCACGACACAAGATCTGCCTCGCTGGAAGTCTGCCCCGGCCAGCTCTCGGCACCGCTGGCCGCCGAAAACACGGCGTTTCATCGGCGAATCCGGCCTGGCACTCGCCTAACAAAAGGCCACCAGAGCTGCGTTCTGATTAAAAGTCGAGCGGCTGGGAGTTGTTTTTCACTTTTAATAGGCTTTAAATTCGCTTTAATCTTGCACTCTGATGAAATCGCAATAATTAATACCCCTCTTGTCGCCTCCTCGATTTGTGTAAGCACGGGACTTATTAAATTGCGTTATTTAATTACACAACGCCAGGCCACTCTGCACGCGCGACTCGTTCTTCTATGAGCACGCCAGAGCACGGGCCTTATTGAAAATTTCATAGGACGCTGTTTTCTTCCGGGCGCAATGGCTGTGGAGGTTTCAACAAAATACTCCTCGGATGTCGACCACGTCTCTCCGTTTGTAATTCCGCTATTGCAACTCTAATGACCATCATCACTTCGAAATTCTTTCTGGAAGGATGTCTTCAGTGACTGAAAACTACGAGACTATAGGACAGTTACTACTGTCCCTATAGTAACTTCCTTCCATGCACGTAAAAAGCTAAGTAATCGTTTCTGTGCCGTTTCAGAAAGTCCCCAGGATGTGAATTTAGTTATACGAAAAGGTATAGTTAAATTTTCGGAAAACATCCATCACACGTAGACGAAGAAAATATGTTACGAGGATATGGGTCGAGAAACTCTTTGTTTCCATGTTAGAGTTCAGTTTCTACAGCTCTTAGACATATTAATCATGCGAAACACACATGAAAATAATGTATCAGCACAGTATGAAACACTTCCCTCAGAGAAATATTCAAAATGGCTTCTTTTAGCAAGTATACGTGCTGAACCCACCACAGCATTAAATCACTTGTGCTGATGTATCCCTGGATAACAGTGTAATATGGGCACAAAGAATCTGTACATCTAGAACCGGGGCTCCGTACAGAAGAACTTTGAAAGGTCTCCACAAGTCTTGTGGGTTCAAGTCTGGCGAGCGTGAAAGTCAACAAACTAGTCCACCTCTACTTACACGTCAACGAGGTCTCTTCAAACAAATTCTGCAACTTTCGAAATTTCGCGACGTTGTTGTGTTGCAGCGAAATGTGGTTGGCATACCTGCACACACCTATGTTTAATGTTTAACCCCTATTGTTAAGAGCTGTATTGTGCTTACAGAGCCACACAGAATGATGCAGGAAGGCTACGATGATGAATGATGAAGCTGTACTCGGTGTTAAGAATGGTTCAGACGATTTCAAAATGGCTGGACGGAAGTTGAAGAGGTCCCTTGTCCAGGGAGGCCCTTGAGTTATAGCGACGACGTTCATGTTAGGAACGTCAAAGAAACTGTGCATTTCAGGCGAAGACTGGCTGTCCGAGAGATTGCAGAAGAATGCAGCATTTAAGTTGGGTCATCTAATGTAGCCCTAACACAGCACCTTGGAATGCATCGTGTTGCCGTGAAGTTCGTAAGACGGCTCATGAGTCAAGACCAGAAAGACGTTCATCTCGCAATCTGTGAAAAGTTTTGGATAGCACAATTGAGAACGAGATGTGTCTTCAGAGAATCATAACTGGTGACGAGACGTGGGTTTAAAGCTATGATGTTGAGACTGAGGTCCAATCTTCACAATTGGTCGGGAAAGGCTCTCCTAGACCGAAAAAAGTTCTTCAGGTCAGTTCAGACGTCTAAGCAATGTTCTTGTTGTTGTTGTTGTTGTTGTTGTTGTGGTGGTGGTCTTCAGTCCCGAGACTGGTTTGATGCAGCTCTACATGCTGCTCTATCTTGTGCAAGCTTCTTCCTCTCCCTGTACCTAATGCAACCTACATCCTTCTGAATCTGCTTAGTGTATTCATCTCTTGGTCTCCCTCTACGATTTTTACCCTCCACTAAACTGGTGATCCCTTGATGCCTCAGAACATGTTCTACCAACCGATCCCTTCTTCTGGTCAAGTTGTGCCACAAACTTCTCTTCTCCCCAATCCTATGCAACACTTCATCATTAGTTATGTGATCTACCCATCTAATCTTCAGCATTATTCTGTAGCACCACATTTCGAAAGATTCTGTTCTCTTCATGTCCAAACTATTTATCGTCCACGTTTCACTTCCATACAAATACTTTCAGAAATGACTTCCTGACACTTAAATCTATACTCGATGTTAACAAATTTCTCTTCTTCAGAAACGCTTTCCTTGCCATTGCCAGTCTACATTTTATATCCTCTCTACTTCGACCATCATTAGTTATTTTTCTCCCCAAATAGCAAAACTCATTTACTACTTTAAGCGTCTCATTTCCTAATCTAATTCCCTCAGCATCACCCGACTTAATTCGACTACATTCCATTATCCTCGTTTTGCTTTTGTTGATGTTCATGTTAAATCCTCCTTTCAAGACACTGTCCATTCCATTCAACTGCTCGTCCAAGTCCTTTGCTGTCTCAGACAGAATTAGAATGTCATCGGCGAACCTCAAAGTTTTTATTTCTTCTCGATGGATTTTAATACCTGCTCCGAAATTTTCTTTTGTTTCTTTTATTGCTTGCTCAATATACAGATTGAATAACATCGGGGGAAGGCTACAACCCTGTCTCACTCCCTTCCCAACCACTGCTTCCCTTTCATGCCCTTCGAGTCTTATAACTGCCATCTGGTTTCTGTACAAATTGTAAATAGCTTTTCGCTCCCTGTATTTTACCCCTGCCACCTTCAGAATCTGAAAGAGAGTATTCCAGTCAACATTGTCAAAAGCTTTCTCTAAGTCTACAAATGCTAGAAACGTAGGTTTACCGTTCCTTAATCTTTCTTCTAAGATAAGTCGTAGGGTCAGTATCGCCTCATGTGTTCCACTATTTCTACGGAATCCAAACTGATATTCCCCGAGGTCGGCTTCTACCAGTTTTTCCATTCGTCTGTAAAGAATTCCTGTTAGTATTTTGCAGCTGTGGCTTATTAAACTGATTGTTCTGTAATTTGCACATCTGTCAACACCTGCTCTCTTTGGGATTGGAATTATTATATTCTTCTTGAAGTCTGAGGGTATTTCGCCTGTCTCGTACATCTTGCTCTCCAGATGGTAGAGTTTTTTCAGGACTGGCTCTCCCAAGGTGTCAGTAGTTGTAATGGAATGTTGTCTACTTCCGGAGCTTTGTTTCGACTCAGGTCTTTCAATTCTCTGTCAAACTCTTCACGTAGTATCATATCTCCCATTTCATCTTCATCTACATCCTCTTCCATTTCCATAATATTGTCCTCAAGTACATCGCCCTTGTATAGACCCTGTATATACTCCTTCCACCTTTCTGCTTTCCCTTCTTTGTTAAGAACTTCGTTTCCATCTGAGCTCTTGATGTTCATACAAGCGCTTCTCTTATCTCCAAAGGTCTCTTTAATTTTCCTGTAGGCAGTATCTATCTTACGCCTAGTGTGATAAGCCTCTACATCATTACATTTGTATATATTGATAGTTTTCTTTGTCTTTCAAGGATTCGTTCACGATAAAGTTGTGCCACAGGAAACGCTGTTAATCGGTGGTTCTATCGGGACGTCTTGCGATGCCTGTGAGAAAATGTGAGAGGAAAACGACCTGAAATGCGGCGAGACAGTTCATGGCTCTTGCATCACAATAACGCAAGCGCACAGTCATCCCTGCTGGTGCGTGAATATCGCACAAAAAAAACCAAAAAAAACGAAATCACTGTGCTGTCTCATCCTCCGTACTCTCCCGACTTGGCCCTTGACGACTTTTTATCTCCAAAGTTGAAGATTTGGAACGAAAGACGACATAAAAGGAAATTGCCAGACAGCGCGATCCAGCAAGATACGTACCAGGACTGCTTCCAAAACTGGAAATGGCGTTGGGAGCGGTGTATCAGTGTCGCACAAGAGTATTTCGAAGGAGACAATGCACAATAAATAAAAGCTAAACGCTGAAAAACAAATTGTAGTGAAAGTTCCAGAGTTTTTAGAACAGTTCTCGTATTTAGATGTGTGCAAACATTAACACTCATACGAGGAGGAGCTCCAACTTGCATAAAATACATGTTTCGTCGCACTCGTAAAGGCATTTGTTTAGTGAAACAGGTACTGTAGTCTCTAAGAAAGCATGGTCAAGATTGACTTTGAAATGGTTGGACGAACATTTGGCCCTAACAATGGCGGCCCGAACGTTGACAGACCATTTTTGTTAATGACGTGATTCCAGTATTTCCCGAGAATTCTCGACAGCACGTGAGTGCCAGTTCTGAAAGCTTACTATCTGATCACGCCGAGACGAAGTCTCGTTCGTGAGAAGCACTAAAAGCAGAAGACACGATGTTGAGTGAACCACTTGCAGTAGTGTCCTCGTGCAGGAAAATCAATTGACGGTAGTGCCTGCAGTCGCTGTACATCGTAAGGATACTGCAGGTTCTCACGTAGCACTTTCCACACAGGGTTTCCGCCCCTAAGACGACGATCTATTGCTTCAAAAATCCTCCTTTCGAGGCGCGAAGATCTGGAAATCTTTCCCGATAGGAACGTTGAGCACCTGCTAATCCGTACAGAAGATAACATCTGCCACTTCCGCATTGGAGAGTACTTCGATGGCACTGTACCGGAAACAAAGTCTGTGATGAAAGTTAAACAGTTTATGCTACGCACTTGCGCAGTCCGTGATAAACACTGAACCGTTGACGTTAAATGCTTGATGCTAGTACAACAATATCAAGACAAGAAACCAAGTGAGTCGCATTTCAACATTACCTTCGTTCCACTGAAACAACAATCAGTGGCAGTGAACATAAGAAAAAAATAACTTATTATAAGTTCTAACCAAACGTAACCAAGTGATCACTTTTTAAATATCATATAAGAAAATGTTCATAATGCTGGTACGTTCTCTTTCTCACGATTAATATGATAGTGAAGTGAAATAGAAAATGAGCTCTAACATGGAAATAAAGCGTCTCTGGACGCATGTCCATGTAACACATTTTATTCCTCTACGCATAGGGAGTTTTTCCTTAAATTTTGGCCATATCTTTGCGTTATCCCCTTTACGAGAGAAAAGAGCTACGCAAATGGCAAATGTGACAGAAAAATTTCTTTCCTTTTACAGTCACCCGCTGCACCGTTAACTGTTTCATTTTCATTGTACTTCGATCACACATTCATGATAAACATTTTTTTTTTAATTTAGTCACTGATCAGTGGAATTTTAACAAATAACTTTCCTTAAAACAACTTTTGAGGAGTTCTCACATACAATATCATCCCGCAAAAGGTATAGAATATAATTCATTACTATATAAGGCATGTTCATCGAAAGATGATGCGATAAACACAGGCAGTAAAATTTTTAACAGCAGCCGTTATGTAAGAAATATATTTAGAACTTTGCTATACTGACTGGAGTTAAGTATTTAAAGTTACAAATGAAATTAATTCATTGAATTTGTTCGTAACTGAACGTAATATAGATAATTAATATGAGTGGAAATTATTATTACTACAAAACAGTTTGTTATAAAAATGTAGTTTTTATCGTAAATGACTGCTACGAGTTGGAAGTTAGTATTTTCAGTGCAGAACCATCAGCTCACTGAAATTCGTGATGTGAGGTGCACTTATAGCGTAGGTTGATTCATGTGCTGCGCGGATACTGCCTGTTCAAAATATAACGCATAAACGGCACTGACCACTAGATGTCGGGAAAGGGGACACGCGATTATTATAAATGGAGGGGTAGAAGCAGTAACTCCTGGATGGCTCCTGTCGGGTGGGCTTATAAGACGTTTTCACGTGACTGTTTAGAATAACACTGAAGTACGTGGGACAGATACCAATTAGGACTAAAAAGGGACACTGAACGTATTCAAAGAACGGAAACAGGAATACTAACATTTTTACAATATTGCAGTGTCTGCATTCTTGAGAATAGAGATGCAGTGTTCTTTCGGAAAAGCATGCGTATCTTAAGGAACAGGTGCTGCGCCGACTACAGCCCTCATGAAACACACCAAACGTATTCGCAGTTGTGAATACGAATAACCTATCACCTTTATAAAGGAATGACGACAGTGAAAATTTGTCAGGGCTGGGACTCGATCTCAGATTTCTCGTTTCACGCGAGCTGTCGTTCTAACCGCTTTTATTATTATTATTATCTGAGTGACTTCGAACTATCATGAAACTTCAGGAGACCATAGACAAATGATCATTTATATAATTAATTATGATAATAAATTAATAATAGAAGGAGAAAGGAAAAGAAAACCGAGAACATAGCAGAAGAACCACCACAAAGCCCTCATGACACATACAAATAAGTTTTCTGATTTTTATACTTTTTAGTTTTTTGTTGAATTTTTATTTATTGTATACATTAGTTTTGTAAGTAGGATGTTTAGGATTTTTTATTGGTAACGCCGCCGCCACGTAGCGCTCTGTATGAAAATCACTGGCTGTGCTGTGCGCAGTCTGTGTTTAGTTTGCGTTGTTGTCTGCCATTGTAGTGTTGAGCTGCGGCAGCTGGATGCTAACAGCGCGTAGCGTTGCGCAGTTGGAGGTGAGCCGCCAGCAGTGGTGGACGTGGGGAGAGAGATGGCGGAGTTTTGAAATTTGTAAGAATTGGTGTCATGAACTGATATATATGTTATGACTATTAGGGTAAATACATTGTTTGTTCTCTATTAATTCATATTTTTTTCAGAACCATTGTGATGCTATGAGAGCTTTGAATGATGTATTTGGTATGGGATCATGATGTTTAAAGTACGTTTGAGGTAGTTGACACTTTTGACATGAGCAGAGAATTTTTATTAGGTTTTGAAATTATTGGAGGAAGCTAGGACGATTTAGAGAGTTGACTGAGGTGTTATGATGTTATTATTACGACGACGATGTGAATTATTCTGCTGAAGTATGCTTAAGCTGATGCTATATGAGTTATTTGGTTATGCTACGTATCTGTTATGATGACATATTGAAGAAGTGTCGACGAATATACATATGTGTAATAAGGTAAGGAATAATGAGTAGTGGTTATGGACTCTGGTTTGTGAAAAAGGATGTTCGAAACCAAGAATCGTACTTTAAGAGTTATGAAATGTGTGTATATGCGTGAATGTATCTCTATGGTGGCGAAAATTTTTTGGACACTATTATATTTATAGTAATTTATTTTCTACACATTTGCAACGCAAACTCTCAACCTGTGAAAATATTTTTATATGAGACTGCCACTGTAGCGGAAACTGGTGTCGTAAATATTTCGGTAAGACAATTAAGTGACCACCTGCACGTAATGCGTCGTGGGCACCCAGCTGCGCGACAACCACCTGACAAAAGAGAGCCATTAGTGTGTGCCTTTCAGAGGCACAGGTAAAAAAAAAAGAGGCAATTATCCTCGCTATTGACATTCCTTTGTAGAAAGCACCACAAATACGACACGCTCATTACTGAGAAAGATACTTACATCTGACACCTGATTATAACAAACGTCTTTCTACGAGAGTTGAGAGAATTCTACTAACTTATGAAATGTCACATGACTATTGAATGATATTTTTATGCTTTGTCCATAGTTGCTTATTTCATTTGATATCTGTTTTCCAGCTGTGTTGCAGCATTGGTTTTATAAAATTAAATGCATTTGCTAATGTGAACACTTTCTGTCGACAGATCTATTAAATAATTATTTTATGATCCACATTCTGCGAAAAAGGAGCTCTTGGAATGGAAAGAGCGACTAATAACAGTAACTGTATATATAATATTCTTTTCAAGTACTTGGTAATTTGTTGTAGCATTAATTTTTGTGGTGCACCACTTTAATTGCATAGACATTAAGATGTGAATAGACATTGTCCTTATCTGCATTGTTGTCTTTAGTGTGCTATTTTTTCTGCTTGTGGGTTTGTCATGTTTAGGTATAAGTTATAGCATTTGCTGCGGCTGTTTGCCATTCATAGTGCTACTGAATGTCACTTTGTATTACTAGGTTAAGCCAATTTTATTACTGATTTATTTTTCTTGTTTCCTGCGCATTGCTTTATATTAGTTGTAATATTTCTGCCTTTTTTTTTGCCAATTTCCATTTTTTTTATCATTGCTGTTTGTGTAAATTGTTTTGTGCTGCTGCATTGCCTCGTCCCTTAGTTTAGCATCTGAGCTCAGTAGGTTTAAGTTAGCTTAAGAGGGGGTAGACTATATAAGAAACTAACTATGATGAATTGGAAGAAAAGCATTGTGAAGCTATAAGAAAATGGTTTGGCCAAAAAAGTAGTGTACAGTGGAGGAAAACTATTTTTGAAAGAGGATGAGAACAGAATGCAGAAAGCATGCTTGGATAGGATTTTTTTTTGGCTGGAGCAAATGTTGAAATAAGAGGGGCGATCTACAGAATGAAGTTTTGGGTTATACTGCAGTACCAAATGTTACACTGAAAACAAATCCTGCCCTTTCCTCTTGTGTTAACCCATTATGTGTTTGTGTACCCTTGGGTATTTGTGTTCTTCCTGTGTTTATGTGTTTATCTGATGAGAGTTATGTAGTAGAATTTTTATGATAGTGTGTTATTTACTTTGTAAAGATGTTTAGACATTATTTATCTGTTCTGTTTTATTGCTCATGTGTGAAGTTGATGTTTCAAAAGTTATTCTGATCTTTTATGTATGTACTTATTTCATAATTTTTGTAACACTGATGTATTTGCTATTTCGATTCTTTTGTAAAGCCTGTACTACTGCAAATGTTATCTGTATTGTTATGTTCTTTAAAGATGTATTTTGTACCTTTGTTATTGCATTCTTACGTTATAAAATTGTAATTGACACCAGTTCATCAAATTAAGTAACTTGTAAATTACATTTCACTGCACACGTTTCTGTTGGTCATAGTATATGGACAATATGTGAGAAGTAGGGACTGATAGTGTTTGCACGTGTGTTAATAATTCAGTAAGGGACTGGATAACAGCATTGCTGGTTCTAAGGACATTTCAAAAACAATTTTTGTGAGTGCACAAGTTGTGGTTATGGACTTGCTATATTATCCAAAAGACTCTTCAATGGTGATTGTGCGCCTGCACAGTCAAACAGATGGCTGCTGGCCTTCTCTACAAGGACTACAGTGGGTCTACACCTTTGATGACCCACCAATACCATTATTTCTACAAGGACCGCAATGGGTCTGCACCTCTGGTGGCCCACCAATAGTAACCTCTACCAGGACTACAGTGGGTCTGCTCTGTGATGACCTACCTACCGGTAGTCTTCAACGTCGACTGACTCTGCTGTGGCCCATTACCTGTCTGCATGTCAAGAGTCAGCACTGTCTTTCGTTGGAAGGACAACACTACTTCTTCAAGACTGCTTAGAAATCCACTACTTCCAAGTGCAATTTCTTTTATTGCTCAGACTTTGAAAAAACACTGCAATTTTACTATGATGAACGATCAGGACTGTCTTTATGGACTGTGAGAGAATTTTAGCTTCTGACCAAAATTGTATCAATAAGTGTGTGCATTTGATATCTTTGTTATAGTAATTATGAAAAATTTTATCAAATCATTATTGGCCACTGCCCAAAACAATTTGTAAAAATTTTTTGTGGGGAGCATGGGGGCTATGTAGGTAGAATGTTTAGGATTTTTTATTGGTAACGCCGCCGCCACGTAGCGCTCTGTATGAAAATCACTGGCTGTGCTGTGCGCAGTCTGTGTTTAATTTGCATTGTTGTCTGCCATTGTAGTGTTGAGCAGCGGCAGTTGGATGCTAACAGCGCATAACGTTGCACAGTTGGAGGTGAGCCGCCAGCAGTGGTGGACGTGGGGAGAGAGATGGGGGAGTTTTGAAATTTGTAAGAATTGGTGTCATGAACTGATATAATATATATATATATTATGACTATAAAGGTGAATACATTGTTTGTTCCCTATTAAAATCTTTCATTTGCTAACTGGGCCTATCAGTAGTTAGTGACTTCCATAGTTTGAATCTTTTAGTTAGCTGGCAGTAGTGACGCTCGCTGTATTGCAGTAGTTCGAGTAACGAAGATTTTTGGTGAGGTAAGTGATTTGTGAAAGGTATAGGTTAATGTTAGTCAGGGCCATTCGTCTTAGGGATTTTTGAAAGTCAGATTGCGTTGCGCTAAAAACTATTGTGTATTAATTTAAGCACAGTCTTGTACAATTGTTCCAAGGGGACATTTCAGTTTTTATAGAGAATCTAAAAGCGGAAATACAAACGAATCAGATTAAATTCTAAATTTTTTTTGGTCATCAATCTACTGACTGGTTTGATGCGGCCAGCCACGAATTCCTTTCCTGTGCTAACCTCTTCATCTCAGAGTAACACTTGCAACCTAAGTCCTCAATTATTTGCTTGACATATTCCAATCTCTGTCTTCCTCTACAGTTTTTTCCCTCTACAGCTCCCACTAGATCCAATGAAGTCATTCCCTCTTGTCTTAGCAGATGTCCTATCATCCTGTCCCTTCTCCTTATCAGTGTTTTCCACATATTCCTTTCCTCTCCGATTCTGCGTAGAACCTCCTCATTCCTTACCTTATCAGTCCACCTAATTTTCAACATTCGTCTATAGCACCACATCTCAAATGCTTCGATTATCTTCTGTTCCGGTTTTCCCACAGTCCATGTTTCACTACCATACAATGCTGTAGTCCAGACGTACATCCTCAGAAATTTCTTCCTCAAATTAAGTCCGGTATTTGATATTAGTAGACTTCTCTTGGCCAGAAATGCCTTTTTTGCCATAGCGAGTCTGCTTTTGATGTCCTCCTTGCTCCGTCCGTCATTGGTTATTTTACTGCCTAGGTAGCAGAATTCCTTAACTTCATTGACTTCGGGACCATCAATCCTGATGTTAAGTTTCTCGCTGTTCTCATTTCTATTACTTCTCATTACCTTCGTCTTTGTCCAATTTACTCTCAAACGATACTGTGTACTCATTAGACTGTTCATTCCGTTCAGCAGATCATTTAATTCTTCTTCACTTTCACTCAGGATAGCCATGTCATCAGCGAATCGTATCATTGATATCCTTTCACCTTGTATTTTAATTCCACTCCTGACCCTTTCTTTTTTTCCATCATTGTTTCCACGATGTACGGATTGAAGAGTAGGGGCGAAAGGCTACAGCCTTGTCTTACTCCCTTCTTAATACGAGCACTTCGTTCTTGATCGTCCACTCTTATTATTCCCTCTTGGTTGTTGCACATATTGTATATGACCCGTCTCTCCCTATAGTTTACCCCAACTTTTTTCAGAATCTCGAACAGTTTGCACCATTTTATATTGTCGAACGCTTTTTCCAGGTCGACAAATCCTTGATTTTTCTTTAGTCTTGCTTCCATTATTAGCCGTAACGTCAGAATTGCCTCTCTCGTGCCTCTACTTTTCCTAAAGCCAAACTGATCGTCACCTAGCGCATTCTCAATTTTCTTTTCCATTCTTCTGTATATTATTCTTGTAAGCAGCTTCGATGCATGAGCTGTTAAGCGGATTGTGCGATAATTCTCGCACTTGTCAGCTCTTGCCGTCTTCAGAATTGTGTGGATGATGCTTTTCCGAAAGTCAGATGGTATGTCACCAGACTCATATATTCTACACCAACGTGAATAGTCGTTTTGTTGCCACTTCCCCTAATGATTTTAGAAATTCTAAATAGCAAACAAAAAAATTAATATGCGTACAAGGAGTGTATACGCTCAGACGCTCTTGTGTATATATACTTCATCTATTCATATTTTTAAATAGAACTTAAGCGACACTGAGTCAAAACACTAAACAAGACGACCAGACAAACCAGGAGAGAACAAGCCGAAGGAAATCAGATGGGAAACTTAACGTTACAAGGAAAACATCTATTATCAGAAAAAATAAATGAAATTAACGAACACCTAGCCGACGGAAAACAAGATTTAACATGTTAGCAACGAGGTCTCGATATAAAGGCATTAGCAAGCATGTCCGATATGCCGACATCATGTACTACATGAAATTCACGTGATCTTACACCTCGCCTTCTACAACATAATGAACGGAGTGTCCTAGTAACGCTAACGGCATGGGTTTTCGACAGTGGAAAGAAGGAAGAACCTGGTCACAATATGATGTCCGTAGTGTATAAAGTCTCAGAAGATCGATTATGTAAGGCCCATTGCGTCCTAATCCAAGACCAATTTGACATATGCCCTCCACAAGTAAAGGGATGTCGAATCGTATCTGTAGACGCACAACAACTACATAAATCCGTGTCGCTACGACCAAAACGGAAAAGTCGCTCGTTTCTTGGAATCAATTTATTGACTACCTTATACCAAGAGGACGTGACGCGCATCGGCAAAATCGGAAGAGAGATGCTGCACCAAACTATCGCCCAGTTTGTTTGCGGCGACCCTCTTTCAACGGCGTTCGGGGAAGGCACTGCTTTCCAACGAGTCTGTAGGAATTGCATGGTGAGGACGGGTCATTTGATTATCAGCGCACGTTGTCATTCCCTTATACAGCTCATGCCTTATCCTATTCGCTGTTGTTGTGGCCTTGAAACACCCCCTTAGAAAAATTTATCAATTACTGTGCTGATAAACCTCTACGTTATTTGATTTTCAAACAGATGAGCAAAACTGAACGTACTCAGACATTTTTCTCTTTACTTATTCTGATCAACACTAAACTGACACACGATATTTTTAGCGCAACGCAATCTGACTTTCAAAAATCCCTACAAGAGAATGGCCCTGACTAACAACAACCATTACCTTTCATGAATCACTTACCTCACAAAAATCTTCGTTACTCGAACTACTGCAATACAGCGAAGGCACTAACTACTGTTAGGCATAGTTAGCAAATGAATGATTTTGATAGAGAACAAACAATGTATTTACCTTAATAGTGTTCAAAAGTCATAATACATATATCAGTTCATGATATCCAATATTACATATTTACTCTCTCTCTGGCGGACACACGTTCAGATCGCCCGCTCTTAAAATTCTGTCATCTCTCCCCACATCCACCAGTGCTGGCGGCTCACCTCCAACTGCGCAACAATATGCGCTGTTCACATCCAACTGCCCAACACTACAATAGCGACTATTCCAACAATGCCAACCAGCCATAGACTTCACAAAGCACAGTCAGTGATTTTCATATAGAGCGCTACGTGGCATTACCAACATAAAAACCTAAACAACTTACTTACAGTCTTCAGTCCTGACACTGGTTTGATGCAGCTCTCCATGCTACTCTATCCTGTGCAAGCTTCTTCATCTCCCAGTACACTCCATACAAATACTTTCAGAAACGACTTACATCTATATTCGGCGTTAACAAATTTCTCTTCTTCAGAAACTCTTTCCTTGCCATTGCCAATCAATATATTATATCCTCTCTACTTAGACCATCATCAGTTATTTTGCTCCCCAAATTGCAAAACTCCTTTACTACTTTAAGTGTCTCACATCCTAATATAATTCCCGCAGGATCACCCGATTTCACTTCACTACATTCCTTTGATGAAAGGAGAAAATATAAAAACGCAGTAAATGAAGCAGGCAAAAAGGAACACAAAAGTCTCAAAAATGAGATCGACAGGAAGAGCAAAATAAATAAGCAGGACAAAGGTAAGAATGTGGAGGCTTATCTCACTAGGGGTAAGCTAGATACAGCCTACAGGAAAATTAAAGAGACCTTTGGAGAAAAGAGAGCTACTTGTATGAATATCAAGAGCTCAGATGGAAACCCAGTTCTAAGCAAAGAGGGGAAAGCAGAAAGGTGGAAGGAGTACTGCTTCCCTTTCATGCCCCTCGACTCTTATAACTGCCTTCTGGTTTCTGTACAAATTGAAAATAACCTTTCGGTTCCTGTATCTTACCCCTGCCACCTAAAGAATTTGAAAGAGAGCATTCCAGTCAACATTGTCAAAAGCTTTCTCTATGTCTACAAATGCTAGAAACGTAGGTTTGCCTTTCCTTAATCTTTCTTCTAAGGTAAGTCGTAGGGTCAGTATTGCCTCATGTGTTCCAACATTTCTACGGAATCCAAACTGATCTTCCTTAATGTCTGCTTCTACCAGTTTTTTCATTCGTCTGTAAAGAATTCGTGTTAGTATTTTGCAGCCGTGGCTTAGTAAACTGATCGTTCGGTAATTTTCACATCTGTCAACACCTGCTCTCTTTGTGATTGCAATTGTTATATTCTTCTTGAAATCTGAGGGTATTTCGCCTGTGTCATACATTTTGCTCACTAGGTAGTATTGTTAGGCCTGGCTCTCCTAAGGCTGTCAGTAGTTCTAATGGAATGTTGTCTACTCCCGGGGCCCTGTTTCGACTTAGATCTTTCAGTGCCCAGTCAAACGCTTCACTCAGAATCAAATCTCCTATTTCATCTTCATCTACATTCTTTTCAATTGCTATAATATTATCCTCAAGAACATCGCCCTTGTACAGACCCTCTATATACTCTTTCCCCCTTTCTGCTTTCCCTTCTTTGCTTAGAACTGGGTTTCCATGTGTGCTCTTGATATTCGTGCAAGTGGTTCTCTTTTTTCCAAAGGTCTGTTTAATTTTCCTGTAGGCGGTATCTATCTTACCCCTATTGATACGCTCCTCTACATCCTTACATTTGTCCTCTAGCCATCCCTGCTTCGCAATTTTGAACATTCTGTCGATCTCATTTTTGTGACGTTTGTATTCCTTTTTGCCTGCTTGATTTACTGCAATTTTATATTTTCTCCTTTCCTCAATTAAATTCAATGTCTCTTCTGTAACCCAAGGATTTCTAATAGCCCTCGTCCTTTTGTTTACTTGATCCTTTGCTACCTTTCTTATTTCATCTGTCAACGATACCCATTCTACTTCTACTGCGTATAGATTTCATGTACTACCATTACGGAATGGCTGAAATGCGGTTACTCAAGACAAATGCCACTTATTCCTCGCAAACCTAGTTAGAAACTTTAAGCATCAATATTAAGTGATGAACCTGGAAACAGACTTCAGTCTCCTACGCATCGCTCATGTAGGGACCGTGGTGGAAGAAGTAGACTATTACATCGCGCACGGAAGCATTTAAGCCGTCATTCTTCCAACGCTCCGTGTTTGATTGGAGTGGGAAACATCGCTAACGGGCGGTAAACTGCTAAGTGCGTATTCCACAGTGGTTTCCAGAGTATAGACGTGGATACCTAATGACTGCTGCATAAACTACAGCCCACAGTTCAGCAGCAGTAAAGTTGCCGCCTCATACCCGCGACGGTCGTTTGCTCTAGCTGCTTTTGCAAGCAGACGTAGCGCGCTCGTTCCATTTGGCAGTGTGGTGACAGTGGTCCGCGCCCGGGCGGGGACTTGTCGCAGCAAACACGGCACGCGGCTCCAGGCGCACGTCAGCGCCTTTAACTGGGCCCGCGACTCGGCACGGTCCAGCGTTTGTTCCCCGCCGCTTGGTCTTCGGCAAATATTGACAGAGGCCGGAGGTTCCCGGGGCGTCTCGTTCCTATCTCAAATACGTTTGCGCCGTCACGATTCTGCGCCGGAGGACGTATTTTTAGGCTCGTCGAACTGTGGCAAACGGTAAGGAGCGCCGAGGGACGAAATGTTTCCGTGAAGTAACAACAAACCGCCGGCTAGAGTGCTAATTAAACATTTGGTACCGTTTTCTATGGGTAGACACGCTGCACTGTGCTCTAATTTACACAGAACGTCGTACAGATTTCCCATTGCTCTTATTTAGAAAGTACTGAGCGAACAGGTAGCTTTCGTGGAGCATAAAGGCAGAGAAATATTACCCCAGGCATTCCACACTCGTATTTCATTAAAGATCGAAACAGGTTGAAAAAATCACACAATTCTCCGATGATCAGTTAATCCGTACGTATGTGAAATAATAATGTATTTATGTATGTATGTGTGTATGTTTCACATCTCCCCTTCAACTACTGGGCCGGCCAGTGTGACCGAACGGTTCTAGGCGCTGCAGTCTGATACCGCACGACCGCTACGGTCGCAGGTTCGAATCCTGTCTTGGGCATGGATGTGTGTGATGTCCTTAGGTTAGTTAGGTTTAAGAAGTTCTAAGTTCTAGGGGACTGATAATCTCAGCATTTAAGTCGCATGGTGCACAGAGCCATTTGAACCATTTTTTCAACCACTGTATCGATATCAACCAAACGTGGGGCACATATCGCTTACTGTCTGGGAAGAAGCACTGTGCTGTAAGGACCACCTTCGAGTACATCTCAAAGGAATTGGTGGGAGTGGGAAAGGGGCGCAGATAACGGCACACAAGTTGAGAATGAGAGGGCTTACGAATCATTTTCTCACTGACATCACGACAAAATGTTGAAAGGAAAGAAGTGCATCGCTTTATTCATATTCGCTACTCATGTAATAAAACAGCCGCATAAGGCTTTATCTCTCAGTTTATCACTTCTGTACCACTAGCTCTATTTGCAACACATTTTGCAGACAGCACTCAAATATACCACTGAATGTACTGGCAAAAATTCATAATATTACGAAACATAGCTCAGGCAATATGAAGTCATAAACACTTAATATGTGAAAAACTGTCACGTCAAGCATGACTTTACTACTAACTTTACAGGCAACACAATTCGCAGACAGTATTTACATATACAAGTGGATGTATCCGAAACATTATATCAATGTACGTCTCATAATTCAGGAGATATGAGGTCATAAACGTAGAGCTGCGTGATAGCGAAACTGCGGGATGAAATAAACAAGAGATACAAGGAATATCTCTATGACACTACTTTCCTAATTGTTTTCATGAAAGTACTAGTAGCATAGTAGTAGTAGTAGTAGCTTTATTCATCCGTAGATCTCTTTTTACAAGAGTACAGGACATGTCAAATTATTTACAAGTTTAGATCAATTAAAAATAACCTAATTCCTATACATATATATTTACAGAGGTCTAGTTAGATATACAATACTTTTTTTACATTAAAAGGAACGTCAGCGCTGGCCGTGATATTGGTGTTTTAATGATGGGAGAATCGATTTTCGATAACATAGTGATCATCTTCAATTCTGATATGTAAAAAGTAAACTCAGACAATGGTATCAAGTTATCAATAACCAAAACTGAGAAGCGATCCCCCCATGAACCATGGACCTTGCCGTTGGTGGAGAGGCTTGCGTGCCTCAGCGATACAGATGGCCGTACCGTAGGTGCAACCACAACGGAGGGGTGTCTGTTGAGAGGCCAGACAAACGTGTGGTTCCTGAAGAGGGGCAGCAGCCTTTTCAGTAGTTGCAGGGGCAACAGTCTGGATGATTGACTGATCTGGCCTTGCAACATTAACCAAAATGGCCTTGCTGTGCTGGTACTGCGAACGGCTGAAAGCAAGGGGAAACTACAGCCGTAATTTTTCCCGAGGACATGCAGCTTTACTGTATGATTAAATGATGATGGCATCCTCTTAGGTAAAACATTCCGGAGGTAAAATAGTCCCCCATTCGGATCTCCGGGCGGGGACTACTCAGGAGGATGTCGTTATCAGGAGAAAGAAAACTGGCGTTCTACGGATCGGAGCGTGGAATGTCAGATCCCTTAATCGGGCAGGTAGGTTAGAAAATTTAAAAAGGGAATTGGATAGGTTAAAGTTAGATATAGTGGGAATTAGTGAAGTTCGGTGGCAGGAGGAACAAGACTTCTGGTCAGGTGACTACAGGGTTATAAACACAAAATCAAATAGGGGTAATGCAGGAGTAGGTTTAGTAATGAATAGGAAAATAGGAATGCGGGTAAGCTACTACAAACAGCATAGTGAACGCATTATTGTGGCCAAGATAGATACGAAGCCCACACCTACTACAGTAGTACAAGTTTATATGCCAACTAGCTCTGCAGATGATGAAGAAATTGAAGAAATGTACGATGAAATAAAAGAAATTATTCAGATAGTGAAGGGAGACGAAAATTTAATAGTCATGGGTGACTGGAATTCGAGTGTAGGAAAAGGGAGAGAAGGAAACATAGTAGGTGAATATGGATTGGGGCTAAGAAATGAAAGAGGAAGCCGCCTAGTAGAATTTTGCACAGAGCACAACTTAATCATAGCTAACACTTGGTTTAAGAATCATGAAAGAAGGTTGTATACGTGGAAGAACCCTGGAGATACTAAAAGGTATCAGATAGATTATATAATGGTAAGACAGAGATTTAGGAACCAGGTTTTAAGTTGTAAGACATTTCCAGGGGCAGATGTGGACTCTGACCACAATCTATTGGTTATGACCTGTAGATTAAAACTGAAGAAACTGCAAAAATGTGGGAAATTAAGGAGATGGGACCTGGATAAACTGAAAGAACCAGAGGTTGTACAGAGTTTCAGGGAGAGCATAAGGGGACAATTGACAGGAATAGGGGAAAGAAATACAGTAGAAGAAGAATGGGTAGCTCTGAGGGATGAAGTAGTGAAGGCAGCAGAGGATAAAGTAGGTACAAAGACGAGGGCTGCTAGAAATCCTTGGGTAACAGAAGAAATATTGAATTTAATTGATGAAAGGAGAAAATATAAAAATGCAGCAAATGAAGCAGGCAAAAAGGAATACAAACGTCTCAAAAATGAGACCGACAGGAAGTGCAAAATGGCTAAACAGGGATGGCTAGAGGACAAATGTAAGGATGTAGAAGCTTATCTCACTAGGGGTAAGATAGATACTGCCTACAGGAAAATTAAAGAGACCTTTGGAGAGAAGAGAACCATGTGTATGAATATCAAGAGCTCAGATGGCAGCCCAGTTCTAAGCAAAGAAGGGAATGCAGAAAGGTGGAAGGAGTATATAGAAGGTTTATACAAGGGCGATGTACTTGAGGACAATATTATGGAAATGGAAGAGGATGTAGATGAAGACGAAATGGGAGATACGATTCTGCGTGAAGAGTTTGACAGAGCACTGAAAGACCTGAGTCGAAACAAGGCCCCCGGAGTAGACAACATTCCATTAGAACTACTGACGGCCTTGGGAGAACCAGTCCCGACAAAACTCTACCAGCTGGTGAGCAAGATGTATGAGACAGGCGAAATACCCTCAGACTTCAAGAAGAATATAACAATTCCAATCCCAAAGAAAGCAGGTGCTGACAGATGTGAAAATTACCGAACTATCAGTTTAATAAGCCACGGCTGCAAAATACTAACGCGAATTCTTTACAGACGAATGGAAAAACTGGTAGATGCAGACCTCGGGGAGGATCAGTTTGGATTCCGTCGAAATGTTGGAACACGTGAGGCAATACTGACCTTACGACTTATCTTAGAAGAAAGATTAAGAAAAGGCAAACCTACGTTTCTAGCATTTGTAGACTTAGAGAAAGCTTTTGACAATGTTGACTGGAATACTCTTTTTCAAATTCTAAAGGTGGCAGGGGTAAAATACAGGGAGCGAAAGGCTATTTATAATTTGTACAGAAACCAGATGGCAGTCATAAATGTCGAGGGGCATGAAAGGGAAGCAGTGGTTGGGAAAGGAGTGAGACAGGGTTGTAGCCTCTCCCCGATGTTATTCAATCTGTATATTGAGCAAGCAGTAAAGGAAACAAAAGAAAAATTTGGAGTAGGTATTAAAATTCATGGAGACGAAGTAAAAACTTTGAGGTTCGCCGATGACATTGTAATTCTGTCAGAGACGGCAAAGGACTTGGAAGAGCAGTTGATCGGAATGGACAGTGTCTTGAAAGGAGGATATAAGATGAACATTAACAAAAGCAAAACGAGGATAATGGAATGTAGCCAAATTAAATCGGGTGATGCTTAGGGAATTAGATTAGGAAATGAGACACTTAAAGTAGTAAAGGAGTTTTGCTATTTAGGAAGTAAAATAATTGATGATGGTCGAAGTAGAGAGGATATAAAATGTGGACTGGCAATGGCAAGGAAAGCGTTTCTGAAGAAGAGAAATTTGTTAACATCGAACATAGATTTATGTATCAGGAAGTCGTTTCTGAAAGTATTTGTTTGGAGTGTAGCCATGTATGGAAGTGAAACATGGACGATAAATAGTTTGGACAAGAAGAGAATAGAAGCTTTCGAAATGTGGTGCTACAGAAGAATACTGAAGATAAGGTGGATAGATCACGTAACTAATGAGGAGGTATTGAATAGGATTGGGGAGAAGAGAAGTTTGTGGCACAACTTGACTAGAAGAAGGGATCGGTTGGTAGGACATGTTTTGAGGCATCAAGGGATCACAAATTTAGCATTGGAGGGCAGCGTGGAGGGTAAAAATCGTAGAGGGAAACCGAGAGATGAGTACACTAAGCAGATTCAGAAGGATGTAGGTTGCAGTAGGTACTGGGAGATGAAGAAGCTTGCACAGGATAGAGTAGCATGGAGAGCTGCATCAAACCAGTCTCAGGACTGAAGACCACAACAACAACAACCAGTGTCTGGGTTAAATTTGTACATATCAGCACTGAAGATGATCACCATATGATCGAAAATCGATTCTGCCGTCAGTAAAACATCAATATTACGGCCAACGCTGACCTTCCTTTTAATAATGTAATGCCACACCGCCCACTCATAATTCACTATCAGTCACTGCGCACACTACACACTGTTTCATAACACTTCACTTACTAAACACACACACACACACACACACACACACACACACACGCTGGTGACCTTTGGGCCATTTTCTCTACCGAAACTTCCCATTTGCTATCCTGAAAAACTGACTAAGCACCGCTCCATAATGAGTGCGATATTGAGCTCAAAAAGAGGTAGAGGTGTTAGTATTGTGCTATGCATAGCTTGAGGGTAAGTATTTCTAGAAATAAAAAAAGAAGGAAAAAACATAAAATGAAGGTGTTATGCCTAATGTTGGATGTTTTATAATTATAATAGTAATTATTACTGTACAACATTTTTGATTAAACCCCTATTCTGTTTTATCTAAGTAATCCTTCAATGTATAAAATGTATTGCATAATAGTTACTTTTTAGCTTTCCTTTAAAAGAAGTGTATTTTTGCCATTTCTTTAATCTCTTTTGGTAATGTATTGTACAGTTTTATTCCTTGGCAGAAAAAGCTGTTTTTAGCTTTACGTTTATTTTTTCTTGGTAAATGTAAGTTGAGTCTATCTCTTGTTGCATGGTCATGAACAGAGCTGTTTGTGCGGTAATTACCAAAGTTATTTTTGATGTGTATAACTGACTGGTAAATGTATTCAAATGGAGCAGTTAAAATCCCCATTGTTTTGAAGCGATCTTTACAATGAGCTCGACTAGTATTTTTGGTTATTATTCTTATGGCGCTTTCCTTAAGTTTGATAATTATGTTCATGTTATGTGCATTTGTTCCCCAAAAAACCCAAGACTGAATTGCTGATTTAGGTCTCTGCATATATAAAACCACCAGAAGTCAGAATACGTCTACTAGCTTAGAGCCTTCTGTTTCGCTAGGGTTTGTGTAGTAATTACAACAAAAATAATTTTTTTATCATTTATCAGACCTACTGAAACATTTATGTACTAAAGAGCTGTTTCTTTTTCTATGCCATTCTGACAAATCAGTTTTACTTCTTAAATTGCAATACCTTCTAAGCTTTTCACTCTTAACTGTAAGTGGGCTGCTTCTGTGTTGGCAACGCTGTGTAGCGCTTTGCATTGGATCTCTGATTGCGCTTTCTTTGTAAGAGACTCTGTGGCTGGTCGGACTCGTTCTTGGAAGTTAATCGCCAGTACTGTTGGGCAGTTGATGGTGAACAGCCTGCAGTGATGGTTGTTAAATGTGAGAAGTTAGCATTGATGGAGAGTAGAGGTCTGAAGTGTTAGCGTAAGCTAACGACCTGGAAGTATCCGACATGGAGATTGAAAATTAATGATGAAACTTCTTTATTTAAATGTGTGTATCTGTACTTAAATTGCCGAATGACTGAGAAGATGAAATTTTTACGTTATTTGATTCTGAAACAGCTGAGTAGAACTGAACATTCTGAACCTACTTTCTCTTTACTTTTCCTTATCGTGTCAACAATGACCCACAATATTATAGCGCAACGCAATCTGTATGCTCAAAAAATTGCAACCTGACTTCAAATAAGTAATACAAAACAATGGCCCTGAATAAGAACGAATCCTGACAATAACCTTTATATTTCATTAAGCACTTACCTCACAGAAATCTTCATTATGCGAACTCCTGCAATACAGGGAGCGTCAATACTGCCAGCTAAATAAAAGATTCTAACTACTAAAGCCACTAACTACTAATAGGCATGTGGTTAGCAAACGAAAGATTTTCTTGCAAACCAAATAATGTATTTTTTACCTTAATAATGTGACATCCAGTTCAAACAAGAATATAAATCGTCTTTGAGATCCAGTACAAAGATAAATACCCATGAATAATTTTCAATCTCTCAAGTGGGATACTTCCATATTGTTAGCTTACACCAACACTTAAGACCTCTACCCTCCATCAATGCTAACTTCTCACGTTTAACATCCATCACTGCTAGCTGTTCACCTCGAACTGCCCAACAGTGCTTCCATCACTGCTGGCGACTAACTTCCAACTGCCCAACAGTACTTGCGATTAACTTCCAACGAGTCCGACCAGCCTCAGAGTCTCTTACAAAGAAAGCGCAGTCAGAGATCCAATGCAACGCGCTATACAGCGCTGTCAACACAGAAGCAGACCACTTACATAACTAAGGCCATAGAAGCTTGGTGTTTTCCGAAAGCCGTTCTGGTAGCTGCAGTAATATGTTCTTGTTAACCTTGGCTTTCGAGTGCCAGTTGTGAAATATCCATAGAAACTCTTATTCTGTAATACATACAGTGACGGATAAAAAATCACAACACCAAGAAGGAGTTGCGAGATACAAACGAAAGATGGTAGACGTGTTTCTACGTCTGAAATATAATATTTATTCATTTTCGGCGCTATGGCATCACTGTGACATTAGTAACCCCACTATGTGGTTCGCTTTAAATACGCGCTGTAGCGGTCGTTAAAGTTAATTACCATTGAGATTGGCCTTGTTGAGTTGATATTAGGCAAGGACGCCTTTAAAGTGACAAAGGCGCCATTATCATCACCTCGCTGGGTTCAAACGAGGTCGTGTAACAGGGCTACGATAAGCTGGATGTTCCTTTTGTGGTAATGCAGAAAGACTTGGCAGGATTGTAGCCACTGTACATGATTGCTGGTGGTGATGGTCACAGGAATGTATAGTCGCAAGAAGACCGACCTCCAGTCGGTCATTTGCTGCTGTCGTGAGAGGAGACCACAGTGTTCGGCGTATGGCTCTGGCGCATTGGACTGCACCTGCAACAGCAATTTGAGCAGCAGTTGGCACCAGAGTGACACGAAGAGCAGTTACAGTCCGGTTACTTTAAGGACACTCCGAGTCAGGCACCTTGCAGGGTGCATCTATCGACCCCAAAACAGCACCGTCATTTGCGACTACAGTGGTGGCAAGCTCATTGGAAGACTGGCTAGACGTTTGTCTGTTTTCTGATGAAAGCTGGTTCTGCTTCGAGGCCGGTGATGGTCGTGTGTTGGTTGTGTGTCCAGCTGAGGCCCTGCAACCAAACTGTATTCTTGCTAGACGCACTGGGTCTACACCTGGAGTTATGGTCAGGGGTACAATTTCACATGAGGTTAGGAGCACTCTCATGGCTGCAAATTTGTACCTCAGTCTGGTAATTCGACCTGTTGTGCTACCATTCGTGAACAGCATCCCATGACGTGTTTCTAACGGGATAACTCTCACCTACATTTCGCTGTTCTATCCCAACATGCCCTACAGAGTGTCAACAAATTGTCTTGGCCTGCTAGGTGACCAGATCTGTATCTAATGGAGTATACATAGCACATCATTGACGACAACTCCACAAACAGCATTAACCGTCGCTCTATTGAGTGGTCAATTGCAACAGGCATGGAACTCCATCCCACCAATTGACACCTGCTTGCACGTCTGTAAGCTTGTATTCAACATTCTGGTGATTACATCGATTATTAATGTGCTCTATTTCAGTTGGCCGTGTGGACGAGCGGTTCTAGGCGTTGCTGCTACGGTCGCAGGTTCGAATCCTGCATCGGGCATGGATGTGTGTGATGTCCTTAGGTTAGTTAGGTTTAAGTAGTTCTAAGTACTAAGGGACTAATGACCTGAGATATTAAGTCCCATAGTGCTCAAAGCCATTTGAACCATTTCTACTGTATTTCACATTTTCAATGGCCTATCTTGCGCTTACACTAAACTGAAATCTTGCAAAGGTAATCGCTCAAATACGTTACGTAGAGAAGTGTTTTCCCGAAATTGCATGACGCTATCTTAATTCTTTTTGCGTTGCTATTATTTCGACCAGTGCATTTCTTTATTTCAAACCGAGAGATCAGACACAAGTTTTCATAGATTTAGATAATGATGTATTTTTATAAAAACTTCCATCCCGTATTTCACCCCCCAAGCGGTTGAATTTTCGAAAACATGGAAAACGTACTATTTTATGTCCAACTGAGAAGCCGAATAGGAATTTTCATGCATATAGATGTAAAGATGCTTTAGTAGTTCTTTAATTACGATTGATTTTTCATAAGAAACTTCCACCCACTAATTCATTCCTGCGTAGGGCTGACTTTCCAAAAACACTGAGACACTCTTTTTTTATTTCTGACCGAGAAACCAAATACCATTTTTTTGTAATTCTAGCTACAAAATTACCTTAATAGCGACATATTTTCGATAATACTTTCTTCCCCTACTTCATCACCTTAGCGGGCGATTCTCAAAAATCGATTCGTAGACAATGGCTACAGCATAAGATAAACACCACTCCAAATTTCATGTGTCTTCATTTAGCGGTTTGGGCTGGACATGTTTTGTTAGTAATAAGTCAGGACATTGCCTTTTATATGTAGAGATAATTAATTTTACTTTTTTTAACTGTTGAAAGAATTCGGTTTGTAAATGAGAAATTTAAAATTTTGAATAAAAGGCTCTTTACACTGAAATAAAATTTCTATGATACCAGCACCACACTGCGGCAAGTACCGGGTAGATTTTAATTATTTAAGGCGGTTCACGAAGGACAAGTGAGGGTTATGTCGTTCAACAAGGCAACATATTTGAGCGAAATTCAGCGCTGTTCCTCTATTTCGTATTCTATACAAAACTTTTGACAGGAAGAGTATGAAATCTGTGCAGTGTTCTATTTTTGGTTCCTGTAGTAACAACAGAAATAAACCTTATTGTAAACTCCGAAGCAAAAGCGACAGCGAAAGATCCAGAAGAACGTTCGTAATGACAGCCAAGTATTCGGCGGCGCTTTGGAGGTTCTTTCAACGTTTTGCATTTCTCCTCTCCAAGTGCCCAGAGATTCGCCCGTAAATTAAAAACGGAGTACGGCGAAGTAAAACAAAACGCGTTCTCTCTCGTAACTTCCACTGTGATACTAAGATTAAAAGTTGCCCTTGACAGAGCCGTTCCTCGAGTTAAGGGGATGAAGTTGCCGCCGAAGAATTTCTTTCCGGTACACAAGAGCATAAATACCAGCAAAGGGCAGAAATTATTACATTTCTAAAATACATTTCTTCGGGCGGAGAACTTGGCGCGACCTCATTTCGTTCCCTCTGAAGACAGAAAAAAACTGCCTCTCGAGTGTTATATTTGGCGGTGTAGGAAAATTTCTACAGCTGGAGATACAAACTGAATTAGAAGGACTTCCCGATTCTCTCTAAAAGCCTCGGAGGTAAACTTCGTGTTAGTATGACAGCTTGTGATAACAATCATCCATCTCGTAAGACGGTTTGCTGTTTCATATACGTTTTGAATAAAGATAAAATAATTTTTTAAATTACTTTGTCCAACACAGAACTTCTCACGGGTTTTCCGCCGTTGCTTTACAAGAACAGAAATTATTTGCAACGACAGTCACATTTTCTTTGGTTTGTTCTTTATCATCTTTGCGTCACATCTGCCACACATGAAATGCACTCGAGATGATGAGTTTTAATTGGAAGGTCCCCTTAATGACGCATTTATTCTTGCACTAGTTATAAGTAGATTGTAGTTAAAGGCGTCACTTTAGTGAAAATAATGCTGTAATATTATTGTTCTTGGAATAAAATATGTAAGTCAGCCTGTGAGGTGGTGTCAACTCAACCAATCGCCGAAGACCGAAAGAGTGACTATGAATTGAGTACCAAATTCAGATGCAGCTGAAAGACGGAATTACAAAAAGGTACCAGGGCGATTCCTCGAAGAAATGAGTACGTCAGAGCGACAGTCGATATACAGGGTAATTATGATTAAAGTTAAGCTTTCAAAATGCTGTCGAAATAACACCACTGGTCAGAATGACGTCATTCGTAAATGAAAACACCTGTCCGCGCGCGAGCCATTGAAGTTGGTATAAACACGCCGGCTACACAGCTTTTCCTCCTTTCGCGTGAGTGCTACGTTCGCCTTGACTGTCTGAATGCAGTATCGCGCTTTGCTTCTAAAGCAGTATTAAAAGAATGATGACTGTGCACACGTCGTTCTGCAGAAGTTCAGGACACTGATGGGTCTGAATAAAGACTACCATGGGGCCGGAGAAAACGACTCGGAAATTCGAAAAAACGGTTCTTTTGATGTGCAACCAGGTAGAAGGAGGAAACGAATTGATTCGACGTCAATGGAAGCAGTGGCCACAGAAATGCAAGAAGCGACGAGTGGTGGTTTGCAAACGGGTAGTGCGTGGTGAATTACCAGAACATTGGACATACACGTGAGCAGGGTGGGTAAAATCCTACGAAACATCCTTCACTGCTATCCATTCAAAATTACCCGTGTGCACGAGTTGCTACCTATTGACCTGCAAGCAAGAGAGTTGCTTTAGAATATCTTAGTAGCATTGAAGTGGACAATGACTGCCCGTGGAAGATTTTGTGGACATACGAAGCTCACTTTCATCTGACATAAAGCGCGGGGGTTCGATTCCCGGCTGGGTCGGAGATTTTCTCCGCTCATGGACTGGGTGTTGTGTTGTCGTACTCATAATCATTTCATCCCCATCGATGAGCAAGTCGCCGAAGTGGCGTCAAATCAAAAGAGCTGCACCCGGCGAACGGTCTACCCGATGGGAGGCCCTAGTCACACGACATTTTATTATTATCTGACAGAATATGTCAGTATACAGAATGGTTGTATATGAGCAACGGAAAATCCACTTTATCCTCAAAAGGTCATTGTGTGGTGCTGTTATATGGCGTAATTTAACACAGGGCCATATGTTTTCAAAGAGACAGATGCTTCCGTTCCTGTTACCTCTACCATCACTGGAAAGCGCTATGAGTATCTTCTGCGCAGCCACGTCATTCAAGCTCTCCAACAGCGCGGATGTGTGGATGTGATCATTTTTATGCAACATGGCGCAGCTCCGCATATTGCAAATCCAGTTAAGCACATGCTGAAACCCCATTTCGGAAATGCTAGAATTATCAATTGCCATTTCCCCACAGCCTAGCCGTCGCGATCGCCTGATCTTAATCAGTGTGACTTTCGGCTGTGGGCTACCTGAAAGATGTTTGTAAGCGTATTGTCATATCGCTGGCCTAGTTATAGACTATCTTTGCGGGCAGCCGCGTCAGTGGAGAGTCGAGAGCGGGACACGGTACTGTTAGGTTGTGTAGTATGTGTAGGTCTACATGTGAGAGACTTTGTTTGTATTCAGGTTGAAGTGTTGCTACAAGTGCTGTTACAGTAAAATGATGAAATGTGGAAGTAATTCAGAGGAAAGTGCGTCAAGAAGTAATTAAAAATGGGCAGTGGCGTCGATAACGCATTTTTGTGTTTCCTCTCGCTGCGTGTCGCACAGCATCGATCGATCATCCACTTCGTGTTCGGTCTCCCAGAATGAATTAATGTGAATCATCAAAAATTAGTTACCACAAAAGAGTACAAACAAGTGCCAGCGTCTTGTAGCGAGCGTGAGGACGTGCGTTCGGTCATCGCGTTCCGCATTTTTCTACAGTGAGCAGCGCCGCGACGGTTACGCGCACGCTCGTACAAGCGAGAACTAAGAAACTGAAAAATTAACTTTACGGACAGTGTTATATCATTACTAGTGTCAAGGAGGACTATTGCCAGATATCTGTATGTGTGACGAGCGTAACAACTTTCGTTCGACCATTCGGCTTCCGCATTATCAACAGTCACCCCCGTCGTGTTGATTACACGTACGCTCGTCCGAATGATATTTTGGACTGCTAATAATCAAGATTGTTGATTGGGATAAACACTTACGATTTAGAGTGTAAACAGTGCCACCTGTGATTTCCATATCGTCTCAGAATACAGATGTCCATACCAGACAAGGGACAGTGTAGTGTGTAAACGTTGAGTGTCTACCCTAAAGATGCTTGCATTTTTTCGATGGATAATTTCAGGCACGCCAACAGCCAGCTGTGGAGCAGAACAGTACGACCGCCGCGGGATTACCAGGTAATTGGTGTGGACAAGGCGCACAGTCACGAAACGACAACCAGTTAAAAGTACCCCACCCCTATTCGTATTCTCGGGCGTGTTACATGTTGTTTTCAGTGTTCCGATTGCAAACATAGCTGCATTGAAGGCACGCATTTCGCAACACTTCGATCAGTTGTGGAACCTGCTGTTTCTCGATTTCAAACAAATGACTCTGAGCTCTATGGGACTTAACATCTGAGGTCATAAGTCCCCTAGAACTTACAACTGCTTAAACCTAACTAACCAAAGGACATCATAAACATCCATGGCCGAGGCACGAACCTGCGACCGCAGCGGTCGCGCGGTTCCAGATTGTAGCGCCTACAACCACTCGGCTACCCGGGCCGGCTCTTTCTCGAGTTCAACTTGTTGCAGACAACGGTTGACAGCATAGTGAACATATTTTGTGCCAG
This sequence comes from Schistocerca gregaria, assembly GCF_023897955.1. Taxonomy (NCBI): domain Eukaryota; kingdom Metazoa; phylum Arthropoda; class Insecta; order Orthoptera; family Acrididae; genus Schistocerca; species Schistocerca gregaria. The sequence goes on along the minus strand of NC_064926.1, from coordinate 342,441,583 downwards.
TCTCATGGAAATTAATAATCCAATCTGATTTTTATTGATGCTTTGTATCCGGTTTTTGGCCCTAGGGCAATTCAAAACCGATGTGGTTGATGCTTTTTAAGCGGTTTTTGACCTTAAGGCAATTAAAAACAGATTTTTCCCACCCGATGTGATAAGGTCATGCCGTGGTGGATGGGCTTACGTAATTAGCAATGTGACACCTATACATCCAAGCATACTGAGTAGTACAGTTTGTTTAACGTCAAACATACACCTTAAGGATTGTTGTATGATCCATTTGTCGTTTGTAGTCGATCACTATTAAATTATGAGGCTTACAGCGCCATCTATTGTTACGGTGCGTAACTATTTATTTTTCTTCTGCCACACGTTTTCCCCCTTCTCCTAAAATATTTCGTTGCTATTTGACGTTATCCTGACCAGTGATGTTATGTCTATAGCGGTTTGAAAGTGAAACTTAATTATAGTCACCCTGTACACTGATCTGAAAAACTTAAGGAGGAGGTAGATAAAGTACCGCAACATATTAACTACACGGTGGAAATGAACAAAAATGCGGGAGCGTGTTGCCAGAGGTCTCCCAGTGGTGGATGTCACACGGCTTGAGGTCAGCGTGAGTGATCCCAGAACATGAGGCAGTTGAAGGAACGGGAAAAAAAACTATGTACGTAAATCAGAGAGTAGTTATAATGCCCTGTCATTGGCACAGGGCCGGAGACACATTTGGATAACTTCACAAAAGGATGTTTCGTCGGGAAAATGGAAGCAGGACGAGTGTAGTGCAGGAGTTCGGTATTGCTGATAACATTGTTTCACGTGTATGGGACCGTTCCGAACATAGGCATTGCTCTTGGAAGGAGAAGAAGTGGTACATCATGGTCAGTTACCGCAACAGACAAACGCAATACTGTGCAACACTGATGAGGAGACTCACTTTAAACAGTAGCTGCCATTGGAACAATATTTAACAGGACTGAAAGGCACAAAATCGTACACTCGACAATGGCACGGTGAATGCATGGGAGCAGTCTCTTTGCGGCGGCAACATTTGCGACTGTGCCACGATCATACACACTGCACCAAACGGGGGTGTGGTAGCATGCTCTACTCGGATAAGAGCACATACGTTCTTAGCAATGCCTCAAGACGTATCACCATATGGAGAGAATCGGGAACACATAATGTACCCATAAACATAGTCCAGTGAGATCGTTTTGGTGTTCCAAGTGTTAAGGTGTGGGGACTCATAATGTTGCATGGGCGTATTTGTCTCCAAATCTCTGAAGATGGTATACTCACCAGTCGACGTTACAGTGACACTGTAATCGTTCCCCACGTACGTGTTTGAGGCTACATTCGATCCAGACTTCATTTTTAGTGACGAAAGTGCGCGACCACAGGTAGAGAAGCTCTTAAAAGACAGCTTCGGTGAATGGGTTCGCTTGCTCATTCCCCCGACTTAAATGCCATCGAACATTTGTGGGATGCGTTAGGGAGAAGTAGTGAACCACGTATCCACGTACCAAAGGCCATCTTGCGGTTGTCAGCAGCGCTTGTGGAGAAATGGAACGCCCTGCCAAAATAACTTCTCATGGACCTTGTGGTCAACACAAGAGCATATTGCAGAACATGCACTGCAGTCCGCAATAATCATACACACCTCACAGCAGCTGCATACTGGCTGAATGGGGGAAGACGCGACAAAATAAGAGAAGTAACTATATAAGACATAGCCGCCAAGCGAAATTGAAACGAGTGGGGAACTTATACATGGTAGGCAGAATGAGACACAAGTGATAAGGGAAGTCTACTCTTTCACCCGCAGTACACGAGAGCGGATGAATTGGTAGTACATAAATTCAACATGCGGGATATGCAGTTTCTGAAGAGCCATGGCTCGTATCCTCTGCATCTCCACAGGTTTGGTCTAAAATAGACTCACAGTTTTTCCTGTGGTGGGAATGGCACATCTGAACACATAGTGCTCATCTGCAATGCTCTAGGACACATAAGATCGTGTTTAGGAAATCAGGCCATACGGGAGTTAATGAACAACATCGCAGAGGAAGAGCAGTATATGCAGTATACAAGCAGGTTAGACTATACGCTAGAAGTAGATAGGCTCCACATCCGACAGATCATTAGGACGTACTAATTGACACAGACACAAGCACGGACACGGAATCGGATGCTATATCACTCACAGGAAGTGAAGACGAGATAAGCATACAAACGTAGCAAAAGTAAGAGAATGATCTACAACACTGCATCACTTCTTCTTCTTTGCTGCATCTGGTGTGACTGGCTCGAAGTCTTACCAATCCCTCGCACCTGAAGCAGCTGATAACGTTTTACAGCTACTCTCAATATCCACTGTTATTTTCAAATTTTTTGTAATTTCCTGTAGGACCAAATTTCTGAGGTCATCGTTCCCTAGATTTACACAATACTTAATCTAACTTAAACTAACTTACGCTAAGGATAACTAACACACCAATAGCCGAGGGAGGACTCGAACCTCCGACGGTGGGGAGAGCCGCGCGAACTGTGGCAAGACGCCCAAGACTGCGCGGCTACCCCGTGCCGTACCACTGTTGCGTTCGGCAACACATTGTAACCTCCCTAATCAATACATTAAATTAATTATTACCATTGTAAAGACAACATATGTAACAGGTGTAATCATACAGGCAGAAAATATAAAGAGAAGAACAGTCCCATCACATCAAAGTCAAATTTCTATCTCTTGTTTCTACTATTAAATGCACTTTTAATCAATTTTAAACACGTCCACAACCTATTATGGATCTTAGTTATTATCATTGTCTACGTTAGCAACAAGTTTAAACAGAATTGAGTACATGCATTTGTACTATTGTGGGGTTGTGGGTATCCTCATCGGGCGCCTCTCAGGGTGGCGGATAGGGGAAGCTTCCTAGATATAGGTGGTACAGAGGAAATGAAATACTCAGGGTGGACCAAGTGGTTCAAATGGCTCTGAGCACTATGGGACTGTACTTCTGAGGTCATCAGTCCCATAGAACTTACAAATACTTAAACCTAACTAACCGAAGGACATCACACACATCCATGCCCCAGGCAGGATTCGAACCTGCGACCGTAACGGTCACGCGGTGCCAGACTGTGGTGCCTAGAACGGCACAGTCGCTCCAGCCTGTCAGGGCGGATCAAAAACCAACAAAAAACGGGAAACCCACAGGTGTCAGTTCAGTTTCTGGCGGCCAATGGTCAGCGTCTGTTCTTCTTGTTGAGGCGGCTGCACTGAAACGTTCTCGAACTCAAAAACAAAAATTCAACTTGAACGCATGATGGAAAAAAAGGCCCCAGGCACCAGTCGATAGACTGGATTCACCTGATGATCGGATTCCGGAGGATCAGGGATACCATGCGGAGAAGACTTGGAGCTCCACAAAGACTTCTCACAATCTCAAAACGAAACGTAAAAACTTTATTAGCACAATTAATGTGAACATCCCGACCAAAACAGGCAAATTAAAGCACCTGACCAATGCAATCGGAAAATTTGACATGAAAATGGCTGCACTGCAAGAGACATGATTCATGGCTGAAGGGCACTTTAACACAGAAAATTACAAGATCTACAAGGACAAACCTGCCATAAAGGTAAGAGACAAACTACCACTTTTCGTACACAGGTATTGAATTCACGTCTCCCAATGAAAGAGTTTCCCTACTATCAGTAATAACAGCTAATAAAGCCAACACTTTTATCAAAGTGCACACGCCTAAAAATCAGCACAATAAAGTCGATCATGAAAAAGTGGACAATCTCTGGGAAACACTGGAAGAAACTACAAATAAAATACCACGGCACCATGTGGAAATCTTATTAGGTGATTTTAATGCACAGTTAGGCAGGGAAAAAAATTTAGAGATACCAAACACAAACGTACCAACAAGAATGGTAAAAAACTAATCGACTTCTGCAGAAACTTCAGACTAACAATCATGAGTACCTAATTCCAAAAACGTCCACATAAATTAACCACATGGATATCACCCAGTCTTCGACAGAGTGAATACCAAATAGACCATTTCTAAGGAAAACATAAAAGAAACTCTAACCATCAGAACCTTGTCTTTGAATCAGATCATCATCTTCTCCAAATAGAAACAAAATCCCAACCCAACGGAATGCTATAAAGGCCATCCAAAAGTACCAAACCAATTCCGGGATATCTGAAACTCAACAAAGGAAAAAATAATCATCATGCAAATCAATCAGGAAAAATCAACAGATTGTAAGAAACTAACAGAGAAATTTTTTCTGGAAGCCATCAAATTAGGAAAACCCTCTCTCCACCAGGAAACATCGCTGGTGGAATGAAATCTGCGGTCGCAGGTTCGAATCCTGCCTCAGGCATGGATGTGTGTGATGTCCTTAGGTTGGTTAGGTTTAAGTTGCTCTAAGTTCTAGGGGACTGATGACCACAGCTGTTAAGTCCCATAGTGCTCAGAGCCATTTTAAAATCTGCGATCAGGCCGTCGACAACCGAATAACTGCGTAGAAAAAATTTAGCAGTCACAAAACTGAAGAAAACGTTGATAACTCTCTTAAAACCCAAAAACAGACCTCAAAAATAATTAGAAAAAGAAAACGGGGATAAGCAGACCTTGCGAATTCCAGCAAGATTCATCAAAAATAATACAAGAAATTTCTGTAAGACTTTCAGAGAAAACTTGGGGTACTAAGCGCCTAGCTTATGCTTTAAAAAGCCCGATCGTTCTTTAGAAAATAATACGAAAAGTAACTGCATAACCTTAGCCCAATACTTCAGTTCCCTCCTCAACTGCGAACCAGCTCAAGAAAAACTTGTCGTCTCTTCTCCAGTATTCACACAGCCAGACTCACATGCCCCGGATCTCGAGGAAATTATGGAGATATTCAAACAGTCGAAAACAGCAAAGCACCAGGAAAAGATGGGATCATTGCTGAATTCCGGAAACTAAACGATCCTATACGTATGCAGCAACTACATCATATAGTATCAGACTTAAAGATGACGGAGCAAATACCAGAGGTCTTGTAATGCGCTCTAATCCACCCGCTACACAAAAAGGGTGACAAGACAGACATCAAAAACTGCAGAGGAATTTCCCTGGTCCCAGTCGCTTACAAAATGCTTTCCAAAGCACTTTTAAACAGGATAGACTCCCAAGCAGATCCGCTAATTGGTGAATACCAGGCCGGATTCAGAAATCATGTGCGGAACAGATCTGGTGCTTAAAGACAATACTATAAATGAGGAAATGCAGAGACACAGTAATTGCATTCATCGACTTCACGAAAGCATACGATTCAGTGGACGGTGAAACCTTGTTTAAAATCATAGAATAATTTGTGATCGACCGAAAGACCCGAAAAATCACAGAACAAACACTTGCAGGAACAACACCCAAAGTGAAATTCATGGGCGAAATATCAAAGCCCTTCGAAATAAAAACTGGAGTCCGACAGGGGGACGGACTATCCCCAACGCTTTTCAATATTGATCTAGAAAAGATCATCAGGGACCGGGAATCTCATATAAAGGGCATCCAAATTTGTACAAAAAAAGAGAACCGAATTAAACTCAAGTGATTGCTTTCGCTGACGATATTGCAATTATCACCAGTAACAGAACAGAAACGATAAAAAGTGGAAAAACTACATGACATTTCACAAAAAACAGGGCTACAGATATCTTATGAAAAAATCAAATATATGGAAAGACAGCCAAAAAATAAATTCCCCTTAATCACAAAACATTGAAAAATAGCACAAGTCTGCCATTTTAAATAACCCGGAGAAACTATACAGTCTCCAGGATTAAACCGAATCTCCAATGAACAAAGAATCATGAAGCTCCAGAAGGCCTACAAGCTAACATGGACGCATTACAACAATAAGTTCATTTCGACAGACCCAAAATTAAGCCACTATACGCAGGTGAAACAATGGTAATTGATGGCCATTCAAAAATTATGGAAACAGAAAAGCAAGAAAGGAAAATCCTCAGTAAGATTTACCGGGAAATCAACAAAAATGGCATTTGGTTGAAGAGACTACAAAACAAGCTCTATATAACGACCAACAAAGTAACGGACAAACTCAGAAAACGCCGAGCCAAATTTTATATACATATCTATACGACGAAAGACTCCAGAACAGCCAGGAAAATTTTCAATAATATAACAAAGAGTAAACGCGGCACAGACTGGCTGAAAGAAGACCAGAGGTATTTGCATCATATCAACATAAAAAATCTCGAAGACTCCACTGAGTAACGGAATAAAATCAGAAGTGTGAAGTTGGAGGAAAGAACATCGCGCCAGCCTGGTAAAAATTAGACAGAAGAACGGAAGAAGGAGCATTGTGAGAGGATGAAGAGTTTTTGGGAAGCAAAGAAGAAAAACGTCCGGAGATGAAATTATGAATTCAAGTTCAATCGCGCTCCTAAAAGGGAACAATCGTTGTATATATATTAATTTGTCCTTTTGTAAAAGTTGCAACAAAAATGTACTAGTAATAAAAGTGAATTTGTGTGATATAATACGTGAAATCACGCAATGTATGAGTTACTTTATAATAACAGTCAGCTGGTCTTTACTTGAGAAATAAATAAATATGTAAGTAAAAGAATTCGTTAAGACTCATGTTCACCGAGCGAGATGGCCCAGTGGTTAGCGCACTGTATTCGCTTTCGGGTTGACAACAGTGGGCCATACTGATTTAGGCTTTCCTTGATTTTCCTATATCGCTTCAGGCAAATGCCAGGATACCTGAATTTACCTGAGTGCCCGCGGCCCACCGAACGTTGCCTGGGGTGAGGAAGCACGCTTCTGACGTTTGAGCTAAGTACAGCTATTGACATGGTACACACGTACAGTTTATTTTACGTTTTAAACGAGTCTTCTGCCCTTTTGGGCGTTCTGTAGTAATGTTGGACCATGCCTCAGGCAGTTTCTAGTTTTAGTTTGTTCCGAAGAAGGCGTTGTTATCCGCGCCGATACCTAGGTCCACATCCGGTTTCTATTTGCAGTCGAGGGGCATTCTTTATAATCATAAAATGCCAGAATAGTTTCTTTGAGAGGACGTGGCTGACTTCCTTCCCAATCCTTCCCAAATCCGGAGAGGCCTCATTTTTAGGTCCCTTTCCCCAAATCAACCAAGAATCATGTTTCGTCATTTGTACAGTCCAGTGGGCCATTACAAATCGAGATAACTTCCCTGTATTATTACTGACTTTGACGAAAAGTGTCATTTATGTTTGTTTCTGCGTGTTTTTAAGTTTTGCACACCATTGGATTTGCAACAAAGGTTGTGAAGAACTCACAGAATCAACACCTGTGTGCTGCAAAGATCTGCAATAAGATGGAAGCAGTGAAAAATAGAACGGACTCCTTTCAAGTCTTGTTTCCATAAATAAAGATAATTTCGAGAAGGTGGAAAGCTGAGAAAATAGACTGAAAGGTGATTTAGATGCAATAAATTTTGATTCAGTGTGAGCACATAGGTGCATTAATACAATTTTACAGGAGTGGAAAATGAAATGTTTTGCTATCTTATTGACGCCGGCCGGGGTGGCCGAGCGGTTCTAGGCGCTACAGTCTGGAATGGCGCGACCACTACAGTTGCAGATTTGAATCCTGCCTCGGGGATGGATGTGTATGATGTCCTTAGGTTAGTTAGGTTTAAGTAGTTCTAAGTTCTAGGGGACTGATGACCTCAGAAGTTAAGTCCCATAGTGCTCAGAGCCATTTGCACCATTTTTTTTGTGCTATTTAATTGAAGCAATAAAGCTGGACCTCTCCCGATGTTATTTACGAAGAACACAGGAAATCGAAGCTCTGTTTTCTAGACGGCATCGTTCTTTTCTGATTTGGTTCCTCGGTGATCATCATCTATCGTCCTCTTCCATCCAAGAAGAAAAGTTTTCTTCCGTCTGTTCATGGTTCTTCCTGCATTCCGTCGTTGATGGAATCTTCAGCAAAATCGTTGGAATGTGTTATTACCAATTCATTCAAAATGCTCGGCTCATTTTACGTTAGTGTCCTTTATTTTATTATTCATACTGAAATTTTCTTCTTTCTTCATTAAATCCGAATGTTTTTATCCTTATGTTTCCACAATGAGTATTTCACTCTACAGCGGAGTGCGCGCTGGTATGAGTAATGGCAGATTAAAACTGTATGTCCGACTAGGAATCGAACCCAGGACCTTATTTTTTTTCGCGTGCGAATATTCCACCGATTGAGTTACCAAAGTACAACCAAGGACTCATCTACACAGCTTTCACAGACGTTCTCCTGCGAAACTTGCAGGACTAGCATTCCTGGAAGAAAGTATTTGCGGAGACATGGGACGTAAATCGTGCTTGGTTAGCTTAGTTCGTAGAGCACCTGCTCACACTAATACGAAGTTTCCTGGAAGATTAAAATTTACTGTCAGACCAAGACTCGAACTCGGGACCTTTGCCTTCCGGAGGCAAGTTCTCTACCGACTGTGTTACCCCAAGCTAGATTTCCGACACGCCCTCACATTAGTTCCCTCCCGTGTACCTTGTCTCCTCCCTTGCCGACTTCACATTTCTCCTGAGCAACTTGCGGGAGTAGTACTCCAGGAAGAAGGATATTGCAGAGACACTGTTTAGTCGCTGCTTGGGAAATGTTTTCAGAAAAGAATTTCTCACTCTGCGGCGGAGTGTGGTCTCATACGGATTTTCCTGGCTGATTATAACTGTGTGCTGGACCAGAGCTCGAACCCGGGGCTTTTGTGTTCTGCAAGCAAGTGCTCTACCGACTAAGCTACCCAGGCACGGTTTACGACCAGCCCATAGCCATGACTGCGCAAATACTTTCATCCAGGAGTCCTAGTTCTGCTCGTTTCGCAGGAGAACGTCTGTGGAATTTGGAAGGTGGGAGATGAGGCACCGGCAGAACTAAACCTATGAAGATCAGTCCCGAGCAGTGCTTTGGTAACCCAGTCGATGGAATACTCACCCGCGAACAGAAATAAGGTCTGGGCTCGAGGCTAGCGCACATGCCGCTGCAGAGTGACGTTTCCATTCTATAAACATCATCCAGGTTTTGACTAAACCATGACTTCGCAAAATCTTTTCTTTCAAGACTGTTAGTCCTGCAAGTTTCGTAGCAGAACTGCTGTGAAGTTTGGAAAGCAGGATACGAGGTACTGGAAGGAAATAATGTATGAGGACACACCGTCAGTCGTACTTGGCTAGCTCAGTCGACGGAGCACTTGTCACCGAAAGACCAGGTCGAGCACACAGTGTTTGAAATTTTCTTGTGAATCTTTCTCACATTATACACTCAGTAGATACAGAGGAAGGGCAAAAATATGGAAACAAAAAAAAAATATTACCATGGCCAATATGGTGTAGGAAGCCCGTTGGAATTCAAAACAGGTTCCAATCGTTTCGGTATAAATAAAAACAGGTTCTGAACGGCTTCCAAGTTAACATTTTACTTTCTTTCTGCAAAATAGTGCAAAACTGAGACAACAGTGAAGGAGGTGGACCGAAGTAGACCACAATAGCTCAATACTACTGAGATTTGGTGAATATGGTGGCGAAAGGAGATGCGGCAATTCATCCTCGACCATGCGTAACCAATATCGGTGTATGAGAGCTGTGTGGAAACGGGCTTCGTCATCTTGGAACGCATCACCGTCATTGTAGAACAAATATTTAACCATGCGGGGGACCTGATCAGCCAACAAGATCACATAATCGTTGGCAGTAGTGTGACTTCGCTGACTAACCGAGGGGCCTGTAGAGAACCACGATCTGGCTGCCCAATCCACCGTCACCATTTCTCGCTCTTGGAACGTAAACGCGGCCATAAGAAGGAAACAGTGTGAAACAAGACCCTTTAGACCAAACTGTTTTCTCCTATTGGTCCATAGTCCAGGCTTTGTGGCTCCGGCACCACGTTTTCATGTTAAAGGCCTTTGCATCAGTGATAAGTGATTTTGGAATTCCATTTCGCGCGGCAATTCTCTGATTATGGTCCTCCTTTTGTGTACGGTTTTGGTGCTTACGCGTTCGCTAGACCGACATTTAGATCTGTAGTGACTTTTTCCACGACTGCCGCCCGATCTCTCAACACAAACTTTCAACCGCATTGTGCTGGCCGCGGTGGCTGAGCGGCTCTAGGCGTTTCAGTCCGGAACCGTGCGACTGCTGCGGTCGCAGGTTCGAATCCTGCCTCCGGCATGGATGTGTGTAATTTCCTTATGTTAGTTAGGTTTAAGTAGTTCTAAGTTCTAGGGGACTGATGACCTCAGATGTTAAGTCTCATTGTGCTCAGAGCCATTTGAACCATTTTTTTCAACCGCGTTGTAACGTACTGATGTTGTTCCACGTTCCCCTTTTGCCGCATAAATCTTCGGTACTGTGAACCTTGAAACACAAACACCGGCTACGATGTTTACAGAAGCACCCACCATACGAGCATCAACAATTTGTCCATTTTCGAATTTACTTGATTCCGACACAATGCACTCAGAACCGCGAAGAGCACTGTTCGGTCCACGGCTGACACTTTTAACGTGTTGAGGGCATTGCACAAATGCTGTTCATAGTCATATCCAACCGTGCAAGCTGGAGTTCTGGCTGCCATTTGCATTGATATTCAAGCATGTGTTCCTCGCGCTTTTTTCGTATTTTTGTACAAGCGCTGTACGTTAGTTCTTAGATATTGTTTTACTTGAAAGCCCGTTGTTACGGATCTTGTTACTGCAATCTTCCGGTAACACAACTGGGTAATATTTTCCCGCTGATCTGCAGCTAATTGGAGATCTTCTTCTCGGTAACTAAAATAATTAGCTCATCTGCAAGTAAAAGAATTTGCATTGCCGAAATTAAAATTATTTTGCAGAGTACTCTGCCACCTGTGTGTGAATTTGCACGTAAGGTAACTGTTCCTTTTGTTTGTTTTTCTTTCTTCACATGTGAGCGCTGAAAGCTAAGTCCCGTTATGTACAAGATACTGAAACAGAGTGTCTGTTGCTGCTGCACGCTGGATAAGATTTTGTTCACCTACATTTACATCTACATTGATACTCTGTAAATCACACTTAAGTGGCTGGCAGAGGGTTCGTCGGACTACCTTCACAATATCTCCCTATTGTTCTACTCTCGAACAGCGCTCGGAAAAAGCGTGTAATGTTGTTGCCTTAATTTGTTATGAAAGCGATGCTGATAGACAATAAAAGCGGGTTAAAAGCTGTGAGCTGTTTGGGGAAGTTAACCTTGCATTACTGAGGAACTGTTTCACCAGATATCCAGTCTAGCTTACCAAATTCCAAAGCAGACTAACATTAATTATAATCTTTTAATCGTCATACGACAACCGGTGATATATATATATATATATATATATATATATATATATATATAGAGAGAGAGAGAGAGAGAGAGAGAGAGAGAGAGAGAGAGAGAGAGAATTTAAATAAAAAGAAATAAATCAGTTTATATTTGGAAATTTATTTTAACATTGATCATTGAAATTTCTGCATATTAAACTTGAGTCATAACTAAGCTGGTGCCTTATTTAGGATTGTGAAAATGTGAGTTTGTTATCTTACGGAACACATCAAATATGGAGCCAAGATTGGGAGACTGCATACAACACTACATTCATAAAATAACACACGAAGAACATTGAAACATATGCAAGAGGAAGTTAACCACAACCAACCGATTCAATTTTCACCTAAAGAAGTAAGATTCGTAGCGAAATCCTGTCCGTCATGTAATTACCACACACTGGTATACTAAATTCATACTAACTCTCTGTGAAATCTTCCCGAAAAGAATAGCTGAGGGCTACTTTGATGATTACACCACATGCTTCACGTGATCAACTTGGTTTACACAAAGAGTGTACTCCACAATAATCTTGATAATTAAAATAAATTAGATCGAAAAGCAATTTACAAAACAAAAACCTCGAACTGGTTACTATCGTCTTACTATTAACCTGATGGGTCAAACAATTGTATAAGCACGTGGTACTGGTCTCACGAAATACACCCCACGTGGGTTGAACATAAAGAAAAGTTGCTATATTGAAAAGTATTGTTAAGACGAGACGTTATAATCTCACGCACATTCGCATTTAAGATTGATGATCTTAGTTAGAGTTTCTGATCAACACGTGGTTCCACTTTACTCACAAAGTAGTGACAAAGCAACTACTGGAAGATATTCTGAAGTTGACACTCGAAATACACTGCGTTGCAATTTAAGATAACATTATATATTTTAGAGCTAAACCTGAAATAAAGGTGATTAAATTTTCAGTTAGGCTGAACTTAAGAAATCCATTGTCCTACGGACTTAGCAGACACGCGCTTAGCCGGAGATCTTTCCACTTCAGACGCTCGCCGCGGACAGACTGACCTGCGCTCCTACCAAGGACGCTTCCGTATACAAAACGGAAGTGACCAGAGGGGCAGCTTCCTGTACCAACATGACAAGGGACGGACAGGACAGTACTAAGGATAGAACCCTCTTTGCTTCTAGAAAGCGTAGCTACCTGTTCCGATGTTGGTCCTACTGCTCTCTAGCAGACAGGCTTGCCTGCTACCATCAAGCATGCAACTAGAAATACATTTGCTCATTCATCGTCTCACACAGAAGGGAAGGGGGATGACAGTATCTTATCATATACAGTATATAAAAGAAAGCGGATGTAGGTTCCGTATGAGACTGTGTGACATGAATTACATATATCAATTAGATATAAACTGCGCTTTAAAGTGTAGTAGTGTGACAGATCGTTCTTGTTTATGTGTAAAAGTAACACGTTCCACTGCTCAGTCTCCTCGCAGATAGTCAGAAACGCCCCAGTAAATTTAGAAGAGGAATTTATGCCGTAAATGACAACAGATTCAAGAAATTAACATGAAAGGAATCCAACAGAGACCTTTCAAGCGAACTCCTACAATTTTCCGCGCGAGCTCTGATTTCCCTTATTTTATTATGAAGTTCGTATCTCCCTATGTAGGTCGGCCTCAATAAAATATTCTTTTATTCACAGCAGAAAGTTTTTATTAAAATGTCGCGTGGCTAGGGCCTCAGGTCGGGTAGACAGTTAGCCGGGTGCAAGTCTTTCGATTGGACGCCACTGCGGCGACTTGCGCGTCGATGGGGATGAAATGGTAATGACTAGGACAACAAAACACCCAGTACGTGAGCGGAGGGACTCTCCGACCCAACCGGGAATCGAACCCAGGCCCTTATGATTGACATTCTGCAACGCTGACCACTCATCTATCGAGGGCGGAGTTTGAGATTGAAATTTCGTAAGGAGATCCCACCGTAACGAGAAATGCCTCTGTTTTAATAACGTCCTCCCCAAACTCTCTATCACGTCCATGACACTCTCTCCGCTATTTCTCGACAATACAAAACGTACTGCTCTTCTGTGAACTTTCTCGATGTACTCATTAATGGTGTCTGGTAAGGATCCTACACCTCGCTACAGTACGGGAGAAGCGTAGTGCAGTCAGCCTCTTTAGTAGGCCTGTTCAACCTTCTAAGTGTTCAGCCAATAAATCACAGTCTTCGGTTGCCTTCACCACAACATGTTATATGTGTTCATTTCAATTTAAGTTGTTCGCAATTGTAATCCCTAGGTATTTAGTTCAATTTATGGCCTTTAGATTAGATTGATTTATCATTTTAATGGACTCCTTTTAGTCTTCTTTTGGATGACCTGACACTTTAGGATCAATTGACAATTCTTAGTGAACGCCCCTAAGAGCATGCCGCCCAGTGACACGCAAACAAACCAGTGACCCTTGACCAATCACGACTATTGACATAATGGCTACATGAAGACCGTCTGTGGGGTCAAGAATTATGGCATGATGCTTTTAAGAAAATTTAGACAGTTTTCAGTATAGTGAAAGAAATATATCAATTTATTTTTGTGCTGACTTATAATGTTTGTTTTGAAGGGCTATAACACACTAACTGCGCACGAGAAAATCACCTTCACCGACAGTGAATGCTCTGAGTACATACTGTCGTGAGAAGGAGTTACAGGGCACCATCTGAGGCTCTAATTTCTGCTTACCATAGGTACGCTATTTCAGCACTGCCATATCTTGATAGGTAGCTCAGTATGAAGATGATGGTTATCCGCGGACGGAATGTATACAATGAGGCGTTAACTGTATCGAAACTGTATTAAAGAGATAATTACTGTGCTGCCAATACGTATCTCCCACACGTATTACTTGAGATGATATGGAATCTCGTAGGAACTTTTCCCTGGTTAATAATTTCCGTACTTATCTTTTTAGACAATATAGTGATATCATTACAAAAGTAAAATACTGACATCCATTTGCAATATGCAAAGAAAAAGTAACTGACTCACTTACGTGTGGTGTTTATATCTCCGTTACTGGTTATTGGTAAAACGTATGTCAGTAACTGGTGCGTTTATAGACGGCAAGTAGCTATCTTCAATTTGTCACTCATCGCTGCGGTCACTGTGCATTATGCTACGCAAAATCTGATTACGGGGTAATCAGCTGAGTGATTACACGCACTCTTTGACAGATCTCTCCAATCACACGAATATTTATGTTAGGAAAACATGAAATTAACTTTGGTAAATCCAGTGACAGTCTATCGTTCAAAACCCAGTTGTATGTTGGGAAAAGTCAATGTAATACACACTACCGTTACTTATGGAAGTTCAGTTACAGTCATATCTAAATACTATTTAGCAAGAGATTCATTAAATTATCAACAGGCATAAATAATTTTAAAGCGTAAATTCTCACACTTCGCTATAGGATAGTCAATGCGAACTCCATTTTGCTGTATGAAAAGAGGATTTAAAATTTTGAGACTTGGTAGTAACTGAAACGAAGAATGTATTGTATTTATTACTCATTATACTTATTACTCAAACACAACATGCAATACACAAAAGTTACAAACAATTTAATAAACGTCCGTACATGAGAGTCTCCTGAAAGAACATTTGCAGCAGGTAATTTAGGTTTCTGGATTAATATTGGCGGGCTTAATTTGCAAAACTGAATAATGCATGCTCTTTACGTACCATCAATGATTCACCTAAAAAATCGAAAACATATGCTACTAGTAACATTACTACTAATCATGAATGTTGTCAGGAATTAATCTTAGGATCAAATGCTGTTTAACATAAGATAACCTTTTTGGTTTCTGGAGTTGGGCTTCATAATGAAATTTTGATCAATTTTACATAGAGACAGTATCTTGTAAAATGCATTGGAAGGATGATTAGATTCTCTTCCGATCCTGCGAATTGTTTTCAGAGCGCCGGGATCACCAGTGCCTAATTAGCGGTATTCACATCTGTCCAGTTAGCGCAGGGGCAGAAAAATGTTGATTGCTAATGCGTGACACGACAGTAAGACACTGTTTACCGCTGTTGATTGCTCACTCGCAATGCAAACGCTCTGACCTGGAGCACAAAGGCTCTCTCCATCACAGAAAAATTACCTAGATTCTTTGGTGCTAAAAGCATTCACTTTTTCGGTCTTCCACATATCGTTAAAAGTGGCAATATTGCCCACTTATTTCACTTCTGTGTAGCTTTGTTCTCTCACCCATCGTCCATGGACAGTGTAAAGCCGATCGATTAGTAATAGCTGATATAACTCAAAAATACTCTTCAGCACCCTCTAGAAACTGGGCAATACCCATCCATGTGTATTCGAATTAAATCAGACAAACTGAAGAAAGTGGTCTAGCAATATAATTGATAATGACCGAAGTAAAGAAAATGTAAAATGGAGACTGTCAGCAGCCATTAATGCACTTCTGAAAAAGAGGAATGTGTTAACGTCTAATATCAATATCAGTGTTACGGAGTCTTTTATGAACGTATTTGTCCAAAGTGTATTCTTGTACAGTAGTGAAACGTGGACGATAAGCAGTTCAGACAAGATGAGTGTAGAAGCTTCTTGAAATTTTTATACTACAGGAGAATGTGGATGATTAGATGGATAGATATAAAATTTAATGAGTTGCCAATGAATGCAAATGGGCGAAAAAGAAATTCAAAGCACGACTTGACTGAAAGGTGAGATCTCTTGACACGACACGTCGCGAGACAACCGATGGAAGTACTAAACTAAACTCCGCCCAAACAGGTCATGAAGGCCCATTGTCACCGACTGGCCGGTGTGTCATCCTCGCCCTTCAGGCGTCACTGGATGCGGATATGGATATGGATGTGGTCAGCACACCGCTCTTCCGGCCGTATGACAGTTTACAAGCCCGGAAACCGATGGAAGTGGGTGGGGTAAAAACTGCAGAGGGAGGCCAAATGGAGCAGGTTCAAATGGATACAGGTTTCGATAGCTTTGCAGAGACGAAGAGGCATGTACAGGGTCTACTGCGAAGGGCTACTCCAAACTAGTCTATGGACTGAAGATTTCAACAATAGCATTTTAGGGAGTGGATAACCAGGTGCACTCTAAGATAGTAGTCGCCTGCAAAATTCAGAGAATTAAAGTGGAAAGGCGCTTTTGACAGAAACTCCTCAAACTGCCTTGCAGACTTTGCACCGAGTCCGTTACTTAATTGTTCCTGTTTCTCACTCCTATCCGCCGTGCGTATTAAACATTCCCACTGGCTATGAATGATTCTTTTTTCTTGAAGAAAAAAAAACCTCTTTTATCTACACTTTATCATAAATGGAGATTGTGAAGACGCTGCTAATTGTGACAGATAATTTTTTTCTGCTTTCTTTTCTGTTACTTTCTTTTATTCTGCACTTATATCTTCGATGGCTTACAATATTTTTTGTTTTGTTCTATAGTGTGAATTATAAACGCTTTCTGCTTTATATATATATATATATATATATATATATATATATATATATATATATATATATATATAAACGCTTTCTGCTTTATATATATATATATATATATATATATATATATATATATATATATATATATATATATTCACACTATAGAACAAACCAAAAAATATTGTAAGCCATCGAAGATATAAGTGCAGAATAATATATATATCTGTATTTTAATTACGAGAAGTTTCAATTTATGTTTGTTCTTCTCTGTATTCCTTTTTTAAAATGCATCGTATGCAACTAAATGTAACGTGCAGCGCTGTGTTGTGCAATCGTGCTACACAGAAACACGCTAAATGTTATGCCCGCATTCTTACTTCTCGGTCACGGCATGGACAAAATTTTAAAGTGGACGTTATCAAACAAAATGTTATACTATGTTAATGATGTGAGTTTCGCGGAGTGCTATAAACAGCGATGGCTATGTATACGTGAATGGACAGTAATTGCCGTTGCTAGATCCCAATTCTTTGCATTTAACTGAGTTACATAAACTACTTTGTTTTAAAGTTTTTATCTTTTTTGTATCTTGATGGATAGCACGCGCTTTAAAAGAATGGCTGTCGCCGCGGAGACTTCCAGACTGTTTACTGCATGTGGTACGGTTTTCACAAGAACTGTGAATCTGCATGAGTGATTGTTAAAAGCGGGTGGCCTGTAGTTTCGAAATCAGCGTATTAAAGTGAATGCTACACTATTTTTAACCCTTACGGGAGACTGCTTGTTTTGAGAAACGTTATTGTCATGCAACTTTGAATATATGCAGCAGTGACAATATTACCGCCTGGAGAAACGTGTTTCAAGCTGTGGGACACATTCGCTGCTGACAGAGCTACTGTAATTACGCTGCCACCACTGACAAGCCACCGTCGACGTCACAACGCACAGATGTCGCAAAGGTAAGCCGTAATGCGTATTGTTCTTCCTTTATAAACACTAAAGGCATTTTAAACCGTTCAAAATATAATTTTTCTCTTGTGACAAACATTTCTTAATACTTGCTTTCCTTAAATAATGTAACTTATCTAAAATCGCTCGCAGTCAATGCTGACATTGTTGATTCTACCATAAATAGTAGTCATTACTGTTTGCTGCTTCCCTCTTTCTTCTCATTTTATTGTAGCTGTAGTTGCACCTTTCTTAACATATCTTTTGGAGGGATGTGTTTTTATGAATGTGTGCAGTGTTTCGTCAGATGCACTTCCGTGTTTTGTTGTGGTACGTAGCGTTCCGCGTAATATGTAGTACCACCATTAGATTCGGAGCGTCATAACAAGGCAGCTCATTCGCTACTGGTGCAATTCACGCCACTGTGCGGAGCTCTGAATCTGGTACGTTAAATGTGTTTATATTCAGTAGTACCTTGTAACATTGCCGTATACTTATGACCAAGAGCGAGTTTGTTTCGCTGTTCATTT
The DNA here is from genome assembly GCF_023897955.1 of Schistocerca gregaria. Lineage (NCBI taxonomy): Eukaryota > Metazoa > Arthropoda > Insecta > Orthoptera > Acrididae > Schistocerca > Schistocerca gregaria. Next base: position 342,423,227 of record NC_064926.1, on the reverse strand, counting down.
ATAAGTGAACCACATTATAGCGTGCTTCAGCAAGTGCTAAGAAATTATCTACAGGTTTTTTTGTATGTTATGTTCCTTTTGTAGGTTGTTACCAAATTATGACGTGGTTACTTCACTTAACATTTAAAGAAAAACGGCTTCTTTCTAGTTTAAACAACAAAAATTCTGAGTCGGAATTACGAGAAGTGGATTCAGAATTATTTTCTTCACAGGATGAGTTGTTCCAAATAGCACTCAACGTTCGAAGTTCTCCATGCAAGCACAAATTTAGGTGATCTCTCAAAATCCAAGCGTTTGATACGTTTCGTAGTCGCTGCTGACTCCCTACTTTGTAAACGCTCACGATACTATGTTGTGGCAAATAATAGATATTTAGGACTTTGTTCCTCCATGAGATCTCGAGAACCTTATTGTTACAGCAAAGCTGAAAACTGATCCCCTGAGTTTTTCTCATAAGGAGCGTATTTATGTTTCAATGCCGTAAAAACCTATACTCATTACGCAGCCCTGATGTTTGCTAAACATTAAACTTTCTGTTAGGAATCAATCGTTCTGACCTGTTTTCCTGAACCCGCTCTGCTCTACTCTAGCTATCCTGGACGTGATTTGAGCATCCAACGTCTGACGGGGCAGGGAGGGTGTTCTATGGTACTGGACTGCAGGGCTAAATTGATGAGTCTGGAATGTCGTCACAGGTTGTCACAAGCTCAGTTGTATGTCTAAATGAAGCCACACTCGCATATAGAGAATATTCCTTGGTTGCTGGGCCAGCAGTCTCTTCTTCATAAATGGGCAGTTTACCAGAACAAGGGGCTTGAAGGTTCTGGAGATACTAAATGCGACTAAAGATAAGGCTGGAATATCTTGTGACATGAGTTTTCATCTGTGGGTATCTAACTTGCAGTCTTGATAAAGGAGCTACTAATGATCGTAGATGATGCGGTTGGCCGTAATAAGAACGTCAAGCCAGAAGACTACAGTGTTTAGCGAGAAGACCATCAGAGGATCTATAATTGGTGGAGAGACTGGCAGTTGACCCCGGCAGTAAATAAATACAACGTAGTGTGCATAACTAAGCATGGAAATACACTACTGTGTGGTTACTTTATTCGCGACAAACATACTACTGCAGAATACTTAGGACTTATCAGCCGAAGCTACATGGAGTGAAGGGATCACATAAAAGAAATTTTAGAAAAGTCAAGTCTTATTGAATCTTCAATCTTCTGGCCGGTTAGATGCGGCCAGTTAGCAATTCCTCTCTTGTTCCAGCCTCTTCATCTCAGAGTATCACTTACAACGGACGTTATTAATTATCTAATGGATGTATTTCAATAACTGTCTACCTCTACAGTTTTACCCTCTGCAGCTTCCTCTAGTAACATGGAAGCTATTCTCTGATGTCGTAATACATATCCTATCACCGTGTTCTTCCTTCTTGCTAAAGTTTTCCACATATTCCTTTCCTTTCAGATTCTGTGCAGAACCTCCTCATTCCTTATCCGATCAGTCCACCTAATTTTCTACATTCGTTTGTAGTACAACATCTCGAATGCTTCTATTCTCTTTTTTTCTATTTTTCACACAGTCCGTATTTCATTGCCATACTCCAAACGGGCATTCTCAGAAGTTTCTTCCTCAAGTTACGACCTATCTTGGATACTACTAGACTTCCCTTGGACGGGAATGAGCTTTCTGCCAGTGCTAAACTGCTTTTCCATTTCCTGTTTGCCCCATGCGTCATGTTATTTTACTGCCTAGGTGGCAGAATTCCTTAACTTCATGTACTCCGTGACCATCTATCCTAATGTCAGTTTCTCGCTGTTCTCATTGCTGCTACTTCCCTTATTTTCCTCTTTCTTCGATTTACTCTCAATCCATAATCTGAACTCAGTGGACTGTTCATTCCATTCAGCAGATCCTGTAATTCTTCTTCACTCTCACTGAGGGTACAATGTCATTAGCAAATTTCACCACTTATATCCTTTCAACTTGAATTTTAATTCCACTCCTGAACCTTTCTTTTATTCCCATCATTGTTTCTTCGATGTATAGACTGAAAAGTAAGGTACATCTCCGTATTGCACCAGTTTTAATGTGAGTACTTCGTTCTTTATCTTACACTCTTGTTATTCCCTCTCGGCTATTCTACATGTCCTACATTAGCCGTCTCTCCCGATAGCTTACCCATCTTTTCCTCAGAATTTGAAAACGTTGCCAAATATAACACTGTCGAACGCTTTTTCCGGGTCGACAAATCCTATGAACGCGTCTTGATTTTACTTTAGTCTTTCTTCGATTTTCGTCAGAACTGCCCCTCTGGTGTTGCTACGCAGCTCACACATGCTACACGCCAAAGTGAATAGTCAGTTTGTTGCACTTCTCAAAATGATTTTAGAAATTCTGATGGAATATCATTCATCCCTTTGGCCTTATTTGACCTTAAGTCTTCGTGTGTTCTTTCAAATTCTGATTCTAAACCTGGATCTTATATCTTTTCTACATCGATTTCCGTTTGTTCTTCTATCATATCAGACAAGTGCAGAGACCTCTAATGCACATTCCACCTACCTGCTGTCTTTTTCGCATTTAGCTGTAAATTCCCGTTGCGTTACTAATTTTACCACCGTTGCTTGTCTGTATTCTTGCATTTCTCTGAACATTTTTGTACTTCCCTCTTTCAGCAATCAGATAAAGTAGTTTTTCTGCTAGCCATAGTTTCTTCGCAATTACCTTTTTTATATCCATGTTTTTATTTCCAACTTCTTTGATTGCCCATTTTAGGGATGTCCATTCCTCTTCATCTCAACTGCCTATGAAGCTATTCCCTATCGCCTTGTCACCATTTCTTAGAGAACTTCATCATATCTCTTCATTCACTAGTACCTCCGTAACCCACTTCTTTGCATGTTGATTCCTACTGACTAGTCCCTTAAACTTCTTCTCACTCCTCATCACTACTAAATTGTGATCTGAGCCTATAACTGCTCCTGGGTACGCTTTACGATCCAGTATCTGATTTCGGTATCCCTTCCTGACAGTGATGTAATCTAACTGAAGTCTTCCATATCTACCGACCTTTTCCAAGTAAACCTCTTCCTCTTGTTACCCTCGAACGGAGTATTCGCTATTACTAGCAGAAATTTATTGCAGAAGTCAATTAGTCTTTCGCCTCTCTCATTCCTAGTAAGAAGCCCATCTTCTCCCGTACATGTTTCCTCCACTCCTTCCACTAGAACCACATTCTAGTTCCCCATACCTAGCAGACTTTCATCTCTCTCCTCACGTAACGAATTACCCATTCAGCATTGTCATACACCGGTATTTTCTCTGCCTCTTCGCCTTAAGCCCTGCGATGTCGGCAGATGTACTTGAACTATTGTAGTCGGTGCTGGTTTGCTGTCGATTGTGATGGGAACAGTCGTATCACTGAACTGTTCACAGTAATACAATCTCTGCCCTACCTTGTCATTCATAGCGAGTCCTACTCCCGTTATAGCATTGGCTGCCGCTGTTGATACTACACTTACTCACCTACACTTACTCACCTAACCGCTGTTGATACTACTCTTACTCACCTAACCAGAAATCCTAGTCTTCTTTCCATTTCACTTCACCGACCTACACCATATCGAGATTGAGTCATTGCATTTCCTTTTTCAGATTTTCTTGCTTCTATATCGCCTTAAAATTTCTGATATTGCACTCCGAGATTCGAAGAACGTTATTCTTTCGCTCGCTATTCAGTCTCTCTCCAAGGTCACCTCCTCCTTGGCAGTCCCCTTCCGGAGATCCGAAGGGGGGACTATTCCGGAATCTTTAGCCAATGGAGGGATCATGATGACATTTTTCAGTTACAAGCCACATGTTTATGGATACACATTACGTGTCTTTAATGCAGTGGTTTCCATTGCCTTCTGCATCCTCGTGCCGTTGATCATTGCCGATTCTGCCACCTTTAGTAGCAGTTTCCCACCCCAAAGGCATGAGAGTGCCCTGAACCTCTGTCCGTTCCTCCGCCCTCTTTGAGAATGTCGTTACCATAATGAAGCTAATACCGGAAGTCTTCGGTTGTCAAAACAGATGTTTTTTATTCAAAATTTGAGGTGGCTGAGTTCAACCACGGGACGGAGGACGTATTAATAACATAAAAGACGATACCCCTAGACCACGGCTTCACGAAACATAATCGTTCCACGAAGTACCTGAAATGCATTCGCATTTGCGAATACGAACAACCATCAGCTATATAATGGAATGATGGCAATGAAAATTTGTGCCGGGCCAGGAGCCAGACCCGTATTTTTGGCCTTGCGCGAGCGGTCTCTTACCCGCTTTGGCCAAATCCAAATTTCCATATGTTTTCATTCCTGAGTCACAACCTGTACTCATGCATAGGTTGTGTGATTTCTGGACAGGGTACGACATTTTATTTGAAAGTCGTTTGCTCCGTATCGTCGCTTAAATACAACATTCCAATGTGCGTATTGTTAAGAAGTACGATGCTTTCACTTACGATGTGGCATACAAAGCACTTGTTCGGTCGATTATTGAGTCCGGGTGCTTTACCTAGTAGAAAAGATTACGACTGAGGGCACGTTTCATCCTGAGATGGTTGCGTCGGCGTGTAAATATGACGGAGATACCGAATAATTTACAGTTACAGACCTAAGAGGAAGGCATGGTGCTTATTGAGAGTACTATTGACATTCTAAATGAATGCCATCGATAGTCTCCTTTCCCATGCGTCATTCGGCAAATGAAGAAGGAAGAGGGGAGCAGATAGCTGCAGCACAAGTACCAACGCCGCACACTGCAAGGTGGCTTTCGGGACATAAAGGGAAATGTAGAAATTACGGAGAGGCGTGTGTAAGTGATGCCTAGGGGAAATGAGGACTATGACGGATCGCGAGTCAGAGTGTTACAGTAAAAACATCGTCTAAATTACGCGGAGGGGGGGGGGGGGGGGGGAGGGCGCAACTAGTTTCTGCTGCCCTGAAATGCGGCCCTCGCTCTTCAGGTGAATTCTAACTAGAACTTGGTGTGTGGGAGTCTCTGATGGCAGACCGTGCAAAACGCACAGTGTGGTTTCCGAAAGTGCGGAGCAATATCCAGACGTATTGAACCCACACTGGAACACATTCCAATTCAGCTTAAGAACGGCACCTACGTCACATGAACGTTGGCTCTGGATTCAGTACGAAGTGAGCATCATGGTAGTCTGTAGACGGGAATAATTATGCACACTGATACACTTTTAAAATGAAACAATGCCTGGACGACGTCAAACGTACAAATTACCCTGATAAAAATTGCCAGCGAAGGCTCTATACCGTGTCTTTGGCAAAGCGAGATTTTAGTCTACTATTTTACATTTCAAGAGCCGGCCGCGGTGGTCTCGTGGTTCTAGGCGCGCAGTCCGGAACCATGCGACTGCTACGGTCGCAGGTTCGAATCCTGCCTCGATCATGGATGTAGGTGATGTCCTTAGGTTAGTTAGGTTTAAGTAGTTCTAAGTTCTAGGGGACTTATGACCACAGCAGTTGAGTCCCATAGTGCTCAGAGCCATTTGAACCATTTTTTTTTTTAATTTCAAGAACTCGTATTTAGTTCGCGCCGCCCAGCTCTTGCCTTCAGCTGCTGCTGCAGCTTGCTGAGGTCGCATTTGAAGAGGTCACGGTGCACATGACGTATGAACAAGGCGGATCGTTTCTGAGCGTTCGGCAACAAGACGAAGACTACGCCAACATGTAGGGCGTTGGATGCCAACGTTCCATGTGTAGGAGGTGGAAGGCTACACGAACCACAGACATAGAAAGTGGTAACGATCTTGCTTTAAAGGCAAAAACATTTTTTTGTTTGTATCTCTCAGTACCATCGCATAACTTTCTCGGGTGGATCAGACTTTGGTATTCATGGAACGTATGAATGTTGGGATCTCCGGCTAACACTTTGCATTTGGAAACACATTACAGAATTTGCTGGAAAAACTCTCATTAGCGCAGCCTCCGTTAAGGGATAGCACTGTACATGATCCTGGTTCGATTCGCAGCTAGGTTGGGGATTTTTCTCTGCCCGGAGACTGGTTGTTTGTGTTATCCTCATCGTTTCATCATCATCATCGTCATTCATGACAGTGGCTAGATTGGACTGTGTAAAAGTTGGGACTTTGTACGGGCGATGATGACCGTGCAGTTGAGCGCCCACAAGCCAAACATCATCACTGTACAGGATGCTCGTCTAGGGTTGGATCATTCAAGGTATTATGTGTCGTGCCACTGCAGATAGATAATATGATTTCCAAGTCTTAATCAAAAAGTTCCCCGAGATTTAACCCAATCCATTACACCACTAAAATCATTGAGCTCAGTGTCGATGTGCACTTCAACTTACGATGAAAGAGGAGATCATCTGAAACTGAGTCACTGACAACTCGGCCGTCTCTTGTGTGTCCTACGAGCTCAGTTACTCACAATATGGCCAGATGGGTATAGTATCTATACTCGACACAATGCTGATATTTCCACCAAGTTATATCTTTTACGGGAAAGAACATAGAATTTTACATACACGAGTAGTAAATTTTAATTTTCGAATGAATCATGCGACTTGACAAGGGTACATCTTTCACATGCTCGTGCTTAATACGTAAGGTTGCCTTTTACAACTAACTTTAGATTCAAAGTTCTCATTTACCCTACACAATTGTTCACTGTGACTTCTACTGGTCACAAGACAAATATCCACACGACTGTCAAGCTTGTCCCATACTTTGGTGAGCTTTCCGATGGTCACTCCATTCGCCACTCTTGGTCTTCGACGTAGCAGATCACCCAGATTGTTAGTGGGCGAGGCACACTGACGGGTTCTTTCACAAAAATAAAAAATCACATTCCTGCAGATAGGGCCACATTGGATGCCAGTGGCGCAATGCGAGATCCATCCGCTTCCTTTCACTATAGCGATCTGAAAGTAACGCATAACGACTTTACTACTAAAACGTTAAATAGATAAAAAAACAAAAAGACCGCAAATGAACATACATCATTCATCTACATTTCTACATAATCACCAACGTTCTCAACACGTTTATCCCATCATAGTATCACTTTTAATACGTCCTTTTCCTAGAAAACCGTTTGTTTGGAGTAAAGCCATCTATGCACTGTTGATTTCACTTCCGCATCCGTCGCAGAGCGTTGGCCGGCCAGGAATATCTTCATGGGATCAAGTATATGAATGTCCGACGGTGCAAGGTCCGGATTGTACGGTGGATGCTGGAGCGAACAGGAGCAGCGGCATGAGGGCAAGCATTGTCTTGAACAAGTTAAACAGTATCTGCATTAGCATTGTGGCGTTTGTCACGAAGGGCGCCATGCAACTTCACCAGACTTTTAAAGTGGGCTGCAGCATTCAGAGTGGTCCCATGTCCAGCAAAGTCCACCAATAACACACCATGCATATGCCACAAAACTCTCTCCGGCACTCTCCTAGCAGACCGAGTAGCTCTATATGATTTTCGTACTGGAAACCAGCACGTTTCCACCACACAGAGACCTGCTTGGTTTCGGACGTGTAGCTTTGCGCCCGTGTCTCATCACCTGGGACGATTCCTATTAGAAAGTCATGACCTTCCACGACAGAGCGCGTTAACTGATCCGAACTTGTCATCAGTTGCTGGCCCTTGGGGTTGTCTATCATGTCCGTACGCAACTAGCGACCATTAACGTCACGAAATTTTAACGGGTCATCAACAATATCGAACACCGCACCATAGTAAATGTTGAACTGCTGCGATAAGGTTCACAACTGCAGACGCCGGTGGTTCAAAATTGCTCCTCAATGGCTCCGACGTTGTGTGGCGCTGTAGCTGTTACCGGCCGTCCGAAGCGTGGAGCATCACAAAGGTTCGCAGCGCCCTCTTGGAAGAATGCACATCACCTGGTGAAATTACTACAGTCGTCCCCATACGTGCCACTCGTGCACCTGTGAGTTTATGTTTTTTAGCCCACAAATATGGAACTGTACCTCAGAGATCTTGAGAAGATGGGTGAATTTTTTGCGGCGTACTTCATGCTTCTCCCACTAGAGCTACGAATTAAAACAGATCTGTAGCACAAACTTCAAACTATATCATTGTCAAATTTCAACATTCCAGCTACAATACCAAGGGACAAAATAATTATTGTGCTTTACCTTCCGTTCGTCCCTCGTACAGTGGCAGACTCAAGGTGATGATCATGCCGCCCAGATGGAACTCTGCTGGACTTGTTGAAACGGAGAACGCAAAACGAATTTTGGCGCTTTATCGCTATTTGTCCTTGACACGCACACACGGCAATGAACGGAATGATTGAGCGAGCTAGCTGCATTACCGTGACCTGCGTTAACAGGTAGCATACAACTGACGCCGTGGTAAACTTTTAATTTCGATGTGAGAGTTAATATTCACATAAGCTTTTATCATCATTCATGTCCATGATATTGTCTTCTGAAATCGGAAGAATCTTTTTGAAACTCCCTGTATATTATGCCGAACGGCGTATGGACGTTTCCTCATAATTTCATAACGTGAACTTCTCTACGGTGCCGTTTCTAAACTTGCATGTCAGTCTTTCGCTGAGTGCAGTCTACGACCTGTCTAGTTCTCTTCTCGTGGAGGAAGCTTTTATCTGTGAAACAGTACCCAGAGATTTGGAGGACTTTGAACTTAATTTAAAGTTGGCTACCTACTGTTGGGATGCTGCACGTTTCAGTTAGCCTGCTTAGCATCTAGGCATCTAGTAGTTGGGCAGCCTGATATTAAATTAACGCGCGCCTTTGAGGACAGGTCACAGTACCTTTACACTGGGGGTAGCGGTTCTCCCGTGACGCAGCTCCCACTGGAAATTATGTGCCGCAGCCGAAAGCGTTATTCTGCAGGTGGAGAGGGCGCGGGAGGGGAAGGGGGAAGGCGTTGTGGCTGAGAAAGGCGCCCATTGTGTCCGCTCTGGGCTGCTGTTTACCGTGGCCAGCACCCGGCCAACTGGGGCCGAAGCGGCGGCGGAACGGAGTCGTGTTTGTGAGGGAGCTAAACGCCGCTCGGTCCCGTTGTTTGTGGTCGCTACCTGCGGCTCTCTGCCCCCTCCCCCCTGCCCCTCCCTCTAACACCATAATTTCCCCCCCCCCCTCTCTCTCTCTGGTTTGCTGTATGGCATCGCCAGCTAACGTGTAGGGATGGTATCTTGATTGACTTCCTTGCGTCATTTTGGTGTGTGTAAGAGTTTACATATGTGTGTGTGTGTGTGTGTAACGAAATCGGGGGTCTGTTTGCTGTTTCCAGTGTAGGTACCATTTAAAACGTTTACCCGTAATGTTCACAGCCCTAACAAAGAAGTGAATGACCCAGAAAGGGAGGAGGAATCGAAACGAAACTTCGATGGTTGTCAAGGTATGTCATGTTGTCTCAGAGATTGAAGAATCGAGACATATTTACAAAGAACGTGGCCATATCAGTTCACTTATCAGTATGACGCAGCACCCCCTCTGGCCTCGATACATTCCCTCATTCTGTTGGAAGAAGTGGTGTAAAACTGTATGTCCCCTCCTGAGACAAGCTTAACCGAACCTGTTGGTCTTCGATACGATAAATACTGGCACTGGAACGGTTTTTTACTTCGGAGCTGGCCCCAAATATGTTCTATGCGTGACAATCTGAGGATCTTGCTTGTCACAGAAGTACCTCGACATCACACCGTTGCTTCATAGAGGCATACAACCGTCGAGCATCATGTGCATTAGCGCCGGACAGTCCATAAACAAAAACCGTATCTCGTTGTTCTTCAAACGAATACTTTGCCACCATCCTTTCTGTGTGAATAAATCACAGGTGACGAGTGTGTGCTCCAAAGCGAAGCTTGCTTGTGAATGCCACTGACGTGAGGTGGAGACAAACAGCAAGACCTATTTGACACATGTGCGTATCACGTTGAGGCAGTGACTGGACAAGGGACGTTTCTATGTGTTAACTGACAAACATAATCAACTGACGAGCGGCAACAGGGCAGTCCCATGGCCAATCGAAGAGCATGGTGCCAAGTTTCCGTAGTTTATAAATTGTGCGTTGTCGACCTACACAAATGGTTCAAATGGCTCTGAGCACTATGGGACTCAACTGCTGTGGTCATCAGTCCCCTAGAACTTAGAGCTACTTAAACCTAACTAACCTAAGGACATCACACACATCCATGTCCGAGGCAGGATTCGAACCTGCAACCGTAGCAGTCGCACGGCTCCGGACTGCGCGCCTACAACCGCGAGACCACCGCGGCCGGCCGACCTACACAAAATTAGTAATTTTGGTTCCTATTGGCAAAAGCTTTCCAGGGTTAAAATTTCGTAACACAATTTTTCTCGACCCTTTATACGTAGAATGTCTAAAGCTTATGGTGAAGACTGTATGAATCGTGCATATTTTTACAAGTGAGTAGAACAGTTCAAAAATGGCCACGACTCAGTGACTGACGAATACCTTTCTGGCCAACCAGTTGCAGTTTCAACTCCCTCACTTGGAAGTCAAATTGGTGATATTATTCGTGCCGACCGCTGTGTGACTGTGGAAATTGTAGTTGACAGGGTTCAAGTTAGTACTGGTACAGTTCATAACATTATCTGTAACAAGCAGAAGTACCACAAAACATCTGCAAATGGGCCTCAAAGGAGTTGACGTGCTACCCAAGGAAACAAGGTTGAGAGAGCGCACAGAGCTAAAGGAATGCTATGAACGTGAAGATGAGCACTTCCTCAACAAAATTTTAACTTGTGATGAAACTTGGGTTCACTACTATGAGTCAGAATCGAAAGGACAAAGCATGGAGAGGAAGCACACCAAATCACCTGTCAAGAAAAAAATCAAAACCCAAGCATAAGCAGGAAAAATCATGTGTTTTGGGATGCTGAAGGTGCAGTTTTTTTGTAATTTTCTCGAAGAGCAGCGTACAATGAACTGCCAGTACCTTTCGGATTTGCTTTTAAACAAGGTGAAGCCAGCCATGACAGAGAGGTATCGTGGATCTCAGATGAGAGGTGTGATTCTCCATCAAGACAATGCACGTCCTCATATGACTGAAGTAACCCGTGAAACCATCTACAAAATGGACTGGGAAGTATTGCCTCATTCCCTTACAATCCTGATTTTACACCTAGTGATTTCCATTTCTTTGGTGCAATGGCATTAGATGGAAAGGGATTCCAGCACAATGACGACATAAAAAAGTTGGTGGAAAATTGGTTCAAACATCAAGATATAGAGTTCTTTGCAGCCAGAATAAAAAAAGCTTGTAGCCCGTTGGAATACGGGCATAAATGTTCAAGGGTATTACGTTGAAAAGCAGGAAAAATATTGTCTTGTAAAAATAAACGTTTTGTCCTCCTGACCAATTAGTCTCTTTAATTCTTGAATGACCCTCGTATGTATCTTAACAACTGTAGTTGAAAGGAAAGGGCGGGAAATGTGCAGAAGCAGTATGCCAGACAATTTACATGGGAGGGAATAATGGCCCAGCACAAACACACGTCCATATTGAATCTTCTCAAATTTTCATGGAAACCACACTCGATCTCAAAGACTGTTCCGCACATAGTGAATATTATTTCGCTATTCAGCCGTCTAGAGGACGACATGATTAAGTCAGCTACATTCCTATATCCCAACCGGTCTCTCCATTCGGAGGGCCCCTGCCACTTGCTGTAAACGTGTATCATTCCCACCACAAGGCCCCGCTGCCACGTACTCCTCCCACACCAAAGAGAATCATCGTAGGAAACCAGCCACATGTATATTAACTTACAATTAAATCTTAAGATTGCAGTCTGAATTGAACAACATTGTAACAATAAGCGAAGTATCAGAAATGCCCCCTTTTGATGGTAGTGCCTAGACATACTATTCCAAGTAAAAAAAAAAAAAAAAAAACTGTTTCATTCCCTTTGCTCGCAGTATTTCACGTCAAATCCATACCTTCCTTACGACTGGACTTAGTCATTTCCTTTGCAGATGTCAGAACACACACAAACTCATACTTCATAAGCCTGATACTCAATGCTCAAGATGAACCTATCATGCATCCCCGACTAAGCCTAGGGCAGAGCCTCGGCGCTTTCAGGGAATCCTAAGAGCTTTCTTATCCCGAAGATGTCGCTCCCATCCGTCGCAGTTCCCACTACGTTGATGTACAGCAGCGGCCTCTACTTATTCGTCCAGTTGTGCAGCTTAGTAGTTGCACCACGGAATCCGGCACGTGACAGCCCCTCTCGGACCATCTTCTCATCACAGATCCAAGGCAGCCTACTGATCAGGTCCTTGGATTGTTTCTCGCGTTGTTTCTGCGTGGCCGTCTTTTCCACAGTAGGTGGATCAACAAAGTGGGCGGCGACAGCACTCTTCAGTGCGCGGTGGTCGGACACGCTTGCTGCCTGAAGGTTGTACGATAGCGAGTCAAGGGACTCTACCCCTACTTCTTCCCTTCAGCAGTTGGCTGTGACATCATACATCTCTTTCCACGACCTTCTACTGCACTGAATACATGGAGGTGAGATAGCTACTTAATACTCGTCGATTTTCCGTCCGCATTCCTAGTGGGTTGCGATGTCGAAGGCTGCTTCTCTGTGTCTACCTTCTGCTTCGTCTGCCCGTTTCAGCCCATTCTGTGGCGCGAGAACACCACGATTTTGCTGTGTCGTAATAACGATGCACGACAGCTTGCACAGCGTCACGCCACAGTAGGAGGAAGGCTTCATATCTCTTCCTCTACCTCAGCACAGGTAGCACGCTGTACCAGTGATGCGCAATCCACACGTTCATCAGGGTACTGTTGGTCCAGATTTTCCAACTCCTCAACGGCGATTCGGCCTTGATCCCTCAGAGTGGTTGGTGGATCACGTCGTCCATGAACAGCCCTTTTCAGTCTGTCCCCCGCATGATCGATGGTGTCCATGTCTGGAGAACATGCTGGTCACTCTAGTCGAGCGATGTCGTTATCCTGAAGGAAGTCATTCATAAGATGTGCACGATGGGGGCGGGAATTGTCGTCCATGAAGACGAATGCCTCGCCAGTGTGCTGCCGATATGGTGGTACTATCGGTCGGAGGATGGCATTCACGTATCGTACAGCCGTTACGGCGCCTTCCATTACCACGAGCGGCGTACGTCGGCCCCACATAATGCCATCCCAAAACAACAGGGAACCTCCGCCATGCTGAACTCGCTGGATAGCGTGTCTAAGGCATTCGATCTGCCCGGGTTGCCTCCAAACTCGTCTCCGAAGATTCTCTGGTTCAGGGCATAGGCGACACTCATCGGTGAAGAGAAAGTGATGACAATGTGGAGCGGTCCATTCGGCATGTTGTTATGCACGTCTGTACCTCGCTGCATGGTGTCGTGGTTGCAAATATGGACCTCGCCATGTACGTCGGGAGAGAAGTTGCGCATTATGCAGCATATTACGCACAGTTTGAGTTATAACACGACGTCCTGTGGCTCCACGAAAAGCATTATTCAACATGGTGGCTTTGCTGTCAGGGTTCCTCCGAGCCATAATCTGCAGGTAGCGATCTTCCACTGCAGTAGTAGCCCTTGGCCGTCCTGCGCGAGGCATATCATCGACAGTTCCTGTCTCTTTGCATCTCCTCCATGTCCGAACAACATCGCTTTGGTTCATCCGAGACACCGGGACACTTCCTTGTTGAGAGCCCTTCCTGGCACAAAGTAACAATGCGGACGCTGTGGAACCACGTTATGGTCAATAACGCGCCTAGACATGGTTGAACTGGAATGACTGTAACTGATCGGCTGTCGGATCCCCTCCGTCTAATAGGCGCTGCTCGTGCGTGGTTGTTTACATATTTGGGCAGGATTAGTGACATAGCTGAACAGTCAAAGGGACTGTGTGTGTATGATACAATATCCACAGTTAACGTCTATCTTCAGAAGTTCTGGGAAATGGGGTGGGCAAAACTTTTTTTGGTGTATGTATTTGCACACCAGTGTAGTAGCAACAGATGTCTGTATTTAGTCAATCACACAAGTAATTAATCTGTAAAGTAATAATACAAAACAGTTCATATAGTTTTAGAAAATCTATGGCTAGTTCTACGTAATCTCTGTCCACCTTTAGTCTAATATTGAACTTTCCTGTGGAGATGTTACTGTAAGTTAGTGAAAGCGGCTAGGGCTAAAAAATCTTGGTTAGTGTAAGTGACATAATTTCCAAGTGTCTTCATAAGACTTATGTTCTGGTAGGCTGTCAGAGATAGTTCGTTGTAGCCTTGCTTCTGTGATTTTCTTGCCAACGTGTCCCTCCAGCAGCGATATCCTTAAGACAGCCCTCTCCCGTATTGTGGCACGTGCTCAAGCCTAATTAGCTGAGCCCCCTGAGGTCACAAACCCCTACAAAATATTGACTTATGGCAGAGAGAGTGACCGTGACCCAGCGACTTTCTGCTCAAAAGTTAAGGTTACTCTGAACGTAAATATCAGTCATAGTGCTAAAACGGAAGAACAGAATGAATATCCAGTAGCATCATTGGTTCACGAGTCGCGTAAATTTACAGTTCTCCTCAAGATATGTTTTAAATATGTGTTAACAATCAATTTAGGCAGTATTGTATCATATATAAGTCAATTAGCAACTATTGTAAGCTATCTATTGAAGATTCCACTTTTATTCGCGTATTTTTTGGAAAAATAAAACGTTTCATAGGCCATAATTTAGGTCTTGGTTTTCTTAACGTTATGCTATAGTGTAAGATACATGATTAATTCAATAAAGCACAGTTTTTATTCTTACACGCTGTCCATATGACTCTCTAGTAAGGAACCAAAGTGAAAAAAGTTCGGAAACAAGTGAAAAGTTCGTATATTGTACACTCATCTCTTTGTTTACTCTTGTTCCGTCACATAAACAATACAGATTTATCGTTTCTATTTCCCTGTAAGTTATGAATTACTATCCGAACTTTTAGCTGAAGCTTTCCAAATAAATGTTGTCTATTAAGTGAGCAATCTAGAATGTTAATCTTGTTTAATTTTGGCTAAAGCTAAAATTTATTTGCCACGAGTGTGAAGTGTATAACTTGCCGTAGGATTGCTAGTTCCAGATTTTGGTGTGAGAGTTGTTGCAGTTTCTTTCATGTGGGGTGACTTTAATGGCCAGGGAATTGGCGTAATAAACAGAGCTTATTTGTTTTGTAGGATTTGCTGCAGAGATAAAAGATAAGAGATAATAAGATAGTGGAAGAGCAGAAGAAGTATGCTGCCCTTCGGGTGGAAGTAAATTACGGAAAACAAGTTTAGAAAGGTTAGCACGGGAGAATGGAAAAGATACGTTTGACGTGACAACAGACTATAGAAGAAACAGGAATAAAACTTCCACATGTGGATAACATGTTTGATCCGTTGTTAAAGTTGGAAACTGATGAGCCACAAACATATGTAGGAGCAGACAGGATCCTACAAATTTTCAAAAAGTGTTTGAGATGTAAGAAGTCTGGAAAAGTTGTGAAGAAATTGAAAGTTTGTTGTTAGCTAGTTCGCGTTGCAGAGGTATTGGTGGCGAACTGTTTCAAAACGAACTACCGTGAGGTTACTATGTCACAACTTTCTTTAAACTAGTGTAAGACTGGGTCAGGTGATTGAGGATGTTTGTTCACTTTGCAAAGACTTCACAAAGACACCGCGGTAACACTGGATGGGGTGTGCAACATCACAGACAGGAACACTAATTATTCAATTAAGAGTGACCTGATAAAGATACCTTCAGCAATGAGACATACTGGTGTTGCGTTTGTGTCTGTTCTGAGGCAAAATGACTGACCACATTTAAACTCTTCTATTAGGAGCGTTAATTTGGAATTGGAACGACTGCTTTGATCATGTATGGGTCTCACATTGGTGTGGTTCCTGTTAACTACCTGTAGGTGAGACTATATTAGACGTGGCCTTTACCTCAATATGAAAGGGAAAGGAAAAGTTGGGCTCAAAGCAAATATCAAATATCTTAAGGTGGGGGGGAGGGGGGGAGGGGGGGAGGGGGGGGGGGGGTTCACTACCATATGTGGCAAAGTACCAGTGGTTACAAGTGACAGAACTGCCGATTTTTAGTGTAGATAGGGCAGAATCAAAAGATCTTCAGAGACAGATAAAAAATGACTTTGACATTGATAAAATAGGCTACCACAAACCGAATTTTAATTTACACAATTCATTTAATATACACGACAGGCACTGGAAAAATAGAGAAGCTGACAGAAAAGCTAGGCCCATTTAGTTGTAATTCAGCCAGTGCACAAAATCCGTTACCATCATTGCTTCAGAATATCCTAGAACTGAGAGGTAAGTTTAATTTGCTTTGAAGAATTAGAGTGGAAAAATCAGTTAACATAAACTCCGTCTTTGAACTGGTATACATATGTTAAGTATTACAGGATTCAAGTTAGCATCTTACTTTTGCAGAGAAAATATATAGAGAGGAAGAGTTTTCACATTCGCCAAAACCGTGTTAATTTTAAGAATACTGTTATTAATAAATTTTGCTCGGACCAGCAGTTAGAAGGTTGTGCAACAGAAGTAGTATTTCATAAAAAAATATTTTTCAATAATATGTTTACATAGAGAATCTTCAAGAAACTTTAACCTCTTCATAAAAAAATCTGGAAGCTCTGTTACTCTATCTCACAGTAGAAACATACAAATAGTGGTTTCTGGTGATCTTGATGTGGATTTATTGAAAAGCTCTGTCAGTGAAATATTATTCCGATCAGTAACACTATCATTTAATTCCTACTGTATATAAATAATGTGAGACTGTTCTTGATAATATCTCTGTTGACAAATTTAGGGAAAAGAGTCATGTCACAAGACCAATAGTAAATGGGCTGTCTGATCAAGACATGCAGCATTTTATGTTAAACGTCGAAACTTGATCGGATATAAAATCTATTAAATCTGAATGCAGGAAGGTAATAAATCAGTAAAAAGTTGAGAATTTTAGGAGATTGCTCAAAGACATGAAGTGTTTAGAAGTTTACAATACTTCTGACTCAAATGAAAAACACAAAGCATTCCTTAACAAAGTTACTCCCTCATTTGAAAATTGTTTTATTATAAAGGCAACTCACACCAAAAGAGGCCTAAAAATAAATCATGGATTACACAAGGAATAAAGGTATCATGTGGGACATGAAATGAAACTGCTTCTACTGTCTGGGAACAGCTCTGACATTAACATTGTTAATTCATTACAATAAATACTGTAAAATATTGAAGCAAGTATTTCACAAATCCAAGCAGCTTAATTATGACAAAAAATATGATAAAATCAGTCAACGAAATGAAAACTATATGGGATATAGTGAATACAGAGACAGACAAGGCCAGAAAGGAAGAGGTACAGATAGCTCTAAAAATCAGTTTAACGTTTGTAACAAGTACATTTACTGTTGAAAACCTCTTACATAAGTCTTTGTTTCTGTTACAGAGCTTGGAGCTATCAGGTTCAGTAAAGAGTGCAATGGAATGTCTGCGATCAGCATCTACAAATCAGTATAATTGATGTGACACTCATTTCTCCCAAAGAAACAGCATTCATTACAAAATCCTTAAAATCAAAGTGTTCTAGTGGTTAAGATAACATATCAACAAAGTTAATCAAATAGATTTTCTATGGATTGAGTTTCATCTTAGTTATTCGTATAGTCAATGTCTTATCAGTGGAACATTTCCAGACTGGCTAAAATATACTGAAGTTAAGTTTGTTTTCATGAAGAGGGATAAAGAGATAGCATTAAACTAACAGCCAGTCTCACCTTACCAGCTTTTTCAAAAAATCTGTGAAAAGGTTGTCTTCAAGTGCCTTCTTAAGCACTTGGCTGTATATGATACATTTTCGAAGTCACTTTTTGGGTTCCTTAAGGGTTACATTACAGAAAAGGTTATTTTAACGTACGGTGAGAATGTACTTAACTCATTAGATAACAAATTAGAGGCTACTGGCATTTTCTACAAGCTGTCAAAAGCATTTGACTGTGTGAATGAAATCATTCTCTTAAGTAAATTTCAATATTATGGCTCAACTGGCAGTGCTACAAAATGTTTCGAATCTTATCTATTTAACAGGAAACAAAGGGTTTCGTTGCGAGATAGAGAGTGACAAGTACTGAACTATATGAAAAAAACTGAAATTAGTTACACACTTTATTCACCATGTAAACGTCACTAAGGATATTCAGATTTAGATTATGACATGTTTGATGTGACGCAGACTAATAGCGACATTCTGCATGACCCGCTGAAGTGTCGTAACATAATTGCTGTCGATAGCCTCCTGGATGGCTGTTTTCAGCTCAGCAATGTTTTTAGGGTTATTGCTGTACACCTTGTCTTTAATATAAGCCCACAGAAAGGAGTCGCATGTTTTCGTATCCGGAAAATATGACGCCAAATCGAGGCCCATGCCAGTAGCCTATGGGTATCCCAGAGCCAGAATGCCGTCCCCAAAGTGCTCCTCCAGGACATCAAATACTCTTCTGCTTTGATGGGGTCGAACTCCGTCTTGTTGAAATCAGCGTCACTTTGGATAATGGGGATTGAACCATCTTCCAAAACCTTCATGTACCATTCGATAGTCCCATCCCATCAAGGAATATTCCACTGATTATTCCGTGAATGGATATCGCACGCTACGGAAGTTACCCGTTGAGGGACAAGATATCCCTCGATGGCGAAATGCGGATTCTCTGCCCCCAAACGTGCCGGTTATGATTACTGACGAACCCGTCCCTAGAAAAGTAGGCTCTGTTGCTAAATGAAACCATATTCTCACTAACATCCTGTTCGGCATTTCTCTGGACAATAGAAAGAACAACCACTGTTCCATGGCCCGGGGCTTAATGGCTGATACGTTTGAATTCTGTATGGGAAGAGATCCAGGACTTCAACAAGAATATCTCACAGTGTCTCCCGGTTGAATCCATCTCTTATGCAGCTCGTCTTATCAATTTGCTTGGGGCTTATCTGAAACACAGCGCATGTCTTATCGATGTTTTCAGTCGTTTTCACCCTTTCTGGACGACCGAAAATGCCAAAGTTGTCATCAAGAATGCTACCCGTTTTCTCAAACTTGGAAATCTAATTCTTGATTGTTAGCACACTTGGACCGGTTGTCTTCAGCTTGAGCTCGGTCGCAAACTTCCTTTGAGCCGCAGTTAGGCTCTTATAGCTGGCATACAGGACTTCACAAGCACTATACGCCGACAACGCCTGTGACAACAACAAAGCCGACAACAATAAGGCGTGTGCACATGCGCATACTAATTCCGATCATCACCGGTGGCCAACCGTGCAGTTTGAACGTCCTAACATAAACCGTTCAGAAGTTGTGACGATTCTGTTCAATATAGTTCATTACTGGTCACCCTGTACTTGTGAGGTAAGCGATCGCTCTTTATAAGGTAGGAAATGAATTACAAGTAGTGTTCCTCTAGGTTCCATCATGGGTCCGTTGCTTTCTCTTGTGTACATTAATGATTTCGCATCTGTTACGTTAGGATGATAAGATTGTTTAGGTTGTTGATGCTACGAACTTTGCAATAAATAGCAAAGTGAAGTATATGTTTAGAAATGGCTGCTAACCAAATTTTGTCTCACATTAATAAATGGTTTGAATCTAATTTGCTGGCCTTAAACTTTGAAAAGACCCACTATACTAAGTTTTGAACCTGTAAGAGATTTCCTTCCTGCATATGTATCACATATGAAGATATTCGATAGAAGTGGTTGACAGTGTTAAATTTCCAGGATTATAACCCGATAATAACTTCAGTATGGGAAACCACACCACAGAATTGCTGAAGCGCTTAAACAAGTCTGTATTCGCAATGTGAGTGATGTCAGATATAATAGATATAAATACAAAAACCTTGCACACTTCGCTTCTTTCATTCTATTATGTCATATGGGATCATATTGTGGGGTAACTCGTCAAACTGAGCAACCGTTTTAGAGTGCAGATGCATGTAATAAGATTCATTTGTGCTGTTAATTCGAGGACTTCATGTAGAAAACCATTCAAGGGTGTAGGTATTCTAACTACTGCTTCTCCCAAAATTTATTTCGTAATGAAATTTGCTGCCAACAATATGTCGGTATGTCCAAGCATTAGCTCAATACACATTATCAATACTTACAATAAGAACAATCTACATACAGACCTAAAAATCACTTAACTTGGCAATTATTTTCAATAAATTGCTAGCAACCATTAAACGCTTGGTTTCAGGGGAAGCACACTTTGAACAGAATTTGAAAGATTTTGGTAGGCAACTCCTTCTACTCTGTGGATGTTTATTTTAAAAGAGACTGTTAGATTTCAGTCGTAACATCACTTTACCTCAACAGCCAATATTAGGTGTTGTGTGTATGAAAAATTCATTAAAAGTGTAATTTTGTAGATACTAGCAGTTCCAGTTTACTGTAATGTACTCACATATCTTGGAAATCTCCTGACAAATTATCAGGAGAGTGAGTGTTATATTCAGATGTTCCGTGTTTTTACGTTATAGTTTCTGACATGTTCTACACTCACGAGATTCAAGTAATTTTTGTCTATGGAAAGAAAACTGAGTGTAATCTAATCTAAACTAAACTAACTGCAGCTAAGAGAACAACGTGGTGTTTTATGAAGAATTCTGTGTGGGTTTGCAAAGAGAAATACTGATGATTTCATCTCAAGTATTATGTATGTATGAACAGTCGAAGCCTAGAAGAAGGCTGAAACTGTTAATAATAGTTGTTATTTCACTATTTCTAGTAATACGATCCGTATTTTCACACACGAATTTAAAAACCAACTGACTCGTCTATGAGTAAAAAAAGAATATACTGTAACTATGACAGGAACAGACTCAAGAACAGCTGTACTGAAGAAACATAAGTGACTTAGTAGAGTAAAAGTTTGCGCCGGAAGGCTCCTTACGGTTTATACTCACAAAAAAGCTCAGTTTTCAACAGTCAGATCGACCGCTGCTTACACTAAAGACTCATACCCAGGACTGTGGAAGTGCATAGGTCACACGAATACACAAGAAAGAGAAGAAATCAGGTAATTACGGACCCATATCAGTAACAGTACTATCACTCTTGGGCTAGGGGTGGCGTCTTTGACTACTAATCAAATCACTTTCCGTCCTGGGTTCGAACCTCACTACTGCTTGATCTTTGGATAAAAATCACCATCAACGGCGGCCGACAACATCCATCATAAGAAGACACCCTCTTTCTGTCAACAAGGT
Organism: Schistocerca gregaria; assembly: GCF_023897955.1. Classification (NCBI taxonomy): domain Eukaryota; kingdom Metazoa; phylum Arthropoda; class Insecta; order Orthoptera; family Acrididae; genus Schistocerca; species Schistocerca gregaria. The sequence goes on along the minus strand of NC_064926.1, from coordinate 342,401,903 downwards.
TGTCGAAGGCGAGGGGAACTGCCAGTAAGAGGCGGAGGAATGTCAATTATCAGCGGGATAAGGATGCAGAAGGCAGTGGGAACCACTGCATTAATGACACACAACGTTTATCTTAAAGACATGTGGCTTGTAGTTGAAAAAGTGCTATGATGAGATCTCCTTTGGATAAAAGATTCCGGACTGTTTCTTCATTTAAATCACCAAGAGAGGACTACCAGGAGGGAAGTGATCATGGGAGAAGGTTGAATACAAACGAAAGGGTAGCGTTTCCCAATTGGGGCATGTAATGTCAGAAGTTTTAAAGTTGTAGGGAAGCCAGAAAATAATGGAAATAAAATGATAAGGCTCAGGCTAGATAAACAGGACGATTTTTTATTTTTTCCACCGTGTACAAACACTAGGGACCGATCGATGAAAGGATACAGAACAAAAAAGGCTAATGAAATCTTACATGCGAAAATGCATGGTTTCCATTCTACAGACCATTTATTTGGTTCAAATGGCTCTAAGCACTATGGGACTTAACAGCTAAGGTCATCAGTCCCCTAGACTTAGAACTACTTAAACCTAACTAACTTAGGGACAACACACATATCAATGCCCGAGGCAGGATTCGAACGTGCGGCCGTAGCAGCAGCGCGGTTCCTGACTAAAGCTCCTAGAACCGCTCGGCCACAGCGGCCGGCACCATTTATTCAATCATACTTCCTTACGGAGACTGCGATCTAATTCTCTCTCTACCAAGCAGCCCCAGTTTCAGTTGTTGTGGTTGTTTTGTGATCTTCAGTCCAAAGATTGTTTTGATGCAACTCCTCACGCTACTCTATCCAGTGCAAGCCTCATCATCTCCGAGTAACTACTTCAACCTACGTCCTACTGAATCTGCTCAATATATTCATCTCTTTGCCTCCCTCTACCATTTTCACCCTCCACTTCCCCCCTAGAACTAAATTGGTGATCCCTTGATGCCTCAGAATGTGTTATGTCAAACTATACCACCTTCTAGTGAGGTTGTGCGACAGATTGCTATGCTCCCCAATTGCATTCAGTACCTCCTCATTAATTACGTGATCTACCCATCTAATCTTGAACACTTTTTGTACCAGCCCATCAAAAAAGCTTCTGTTCTCTTCTTGTCTAAACTGCTTATCGTCCATGTTTCACTTCCATGCATGGCTACACTGTATACAAATACTTTCAGAAACGACCTTCTGACGCTTAAATCTATACCCGACGTTAACAAATTACAGTTGCAAAATGTGACCGAGGTCTAGGACGAGGATCGAGTTGGATGGCCTGCTCGTTCATCGGATCACATGCTGTGCGATTTCTGGTTATGGAGCAATCTGAAAAGTATAGAGTATTCAGAGCCCATTTCATGTGTGGAGACACAGGAGCAGCGTATTCATGATGCATTTGACACTGTTCGGATGCAGCCTGTCCGATGTGAACTCGTGAGACAGAACATGATGCAGCGCGTACACGCCTGTCTTGAGGCACTCGAAAACAATTTTCAACAACTATTGTAGCACAGCTTCAGTTTGTTGAAAATGGTTTCCATTGATAACGATACTCTGTTATACTCTCGTTGTCATTCCCCCCCCCCCCCCCCCCTTGGCAGTCCACTACTGTAGTTCCTAATGGGGACTAGTCTTGATTCCTTTGCCAATGGAGAGATCATCATGACGCTTTTTCCAGTTGTACTGTGGGTTATCGACGGAAATGAATGACACACAACCACCACGGATTCAGAAAATATCATTTGTGTGAAACAGTTCTAGATAAATATTCTCACGAAGTAAGGAGTGTTATCCACATTGGACGACAAGTTAATTTCCAGTTTCTAGTTTTTCACTATGCTTTAGACTTCGTTCCTCATACGTGACTTTTAACTAAATTACTTGCTTGTAGAGTATCTGGAAATCTCATCGCCTTTTAATGGTCAGGTTACAATATAATGAACCAAGAAGTTGTAACAAATTAATTCGTCATTTCTCTCCCTGCGCCATAAAGAGTAGCCTTATGTAGCGTAGGTCACGATAGTGAATCTGAGTGAAAGGTCATCGTTGTTTGAATGCATAGTGTCGGTTCCTTCGAAAGAACAGACACCACGCAGATCCTGCAGCTGTGAAACACTGTCTGTAGATAGAAGGGGCATCACTCCCATTAGCTGCAGTCGGATATTAAGCTGAGTACATACATAAATACATACATTAATGCTTGTTCCATAGAATATGAATACGTTTCAAAATGATGTGGAACGTGTCACATTAACATAAGTTATCTTTACAAAAAATAATTAATTAATCTTTTTATTTTTTATTTTAATTTTTTTATTCTTTTATTTTATTTTTCTGCAGTTACTACATCACATCTAGGAATTCATCTACGTAATAGAAGGAGTTGTCATTCAGAAATTCTTTTAATTTGCTTTTAAATGTTGGTGCGCTACCTGTTAGACTTTTCATACTATTTAGAAAATGATCAAAGATATTTGTGGCAGCATAAGTCACCCCTTTCTGTGCCAAAGTGAGATTTGATCCAGAATAGTGAAGATCACCCTTTCTTCTAGTGTTGTAGCTAAGCACTTTCCTGCTACATCACATCTAGGAATTCATCTACTTAGTAGAAGGAGTTGTCATTCAGAAATTCTTTTAATTTGCTTTTAAATGTTGGTGCGCTACCTGTTAGACTTTTCATACTATTTAGAAAATGATCAAAGATATTTGTGGCAGCATAAGTCACCCCTTTCTGTGCCAAAGTGAGATTTGATCCAGAATAGTGAAGATCACCCTTTCTTCTAGTGTTGTAGCTAAGCACTTTCCTGTTACTTTTGAATTGGGACGGGTTATTAAAGACAAATTTCATAAGTGAATACATGTATTGCGAAGGTACTGTGAATATCCCGAGTTCCTTAAATAAATGTCTTCAATGTGATCTTGGGTGGGAATCAGCGGCGACGAGTGAAAAAGTGTACCGGACGAGTATTCGAACCCACGATCACTTGCTTAATAGGTACATGTGATAACCACTGCGCCATCCGGGACACAGCGCTGTGGTAGCTGCACGGAATATCTCGGTACGCCTCATAGCCGATCCACACTCCCGCCGAGCGGCCGCTGTCCATAGTCCCTATCCATTATACTCCTGAAAATTCCTGGCAGATTAAAACTGTGTGCCGGACCGAGACTCGAACTCGGGACCTTTGCATTTCGCGGGGACTGTGAGGATGGGGCGTGAGTCGTGCATGGGTAGCTCAGATGGTAGAGCACCTGCCCGAGAAAGGCAAAGGTCCCTAGTTCGAGTCTCGCTGTGGAACACAGTTTGAATCTGCCAGGAAGTTTCATATCAGCGCACGCTCCACTGCAGAGTAGAAATCTCTTTCTGGCCATTATACTGCTGTTTCGTATTTGGTGGAATTTTTAACACGTCGTTTATCATTGCCAGGAAAGAGACTAGCTTCAGAGTTAGGCAGATGCGCAACGTCGGCTGAGGTAAAGGACCTTTTTAAAGGAAAATGTGCTCTAGACTTCATTGCAGTCGACAGTTTTTACGAGTGACCTGTCCAGATTGCTGAGCGCTGCGGTGTGGGCGGTAGCACGAAGTGTCGGCCATGCCACACCGGCATGCTGGCTGGCTCTGTGGGCAGGCGAGCATTTCTTACGCCGGAACTCCTCTCGTTATGCGCGGCGGGGCATGGCTAACGACACCCGGCCCGCCACGCTATAACCGATGGCGTGGCGAAGAACTCATCGTGCGGCGGATGTTTAAAGAAAACTGAAATGGAAACGCCTCGCCCTCTGATTGCATGTCAACATTTTATATTCGTTGCCCAACTGGAATCCAAGGATCGAGAATAATGTAGCAGGTACCTTCTTCATACAGCTCGACAGGGAGGGTGCGAGCTATCATCAAAATTTACACTGCGTGCCTAATGCAGGTCCAGAAGGGTCCATAAAACTGTAGACCGTCTGTCACAGTTAATATCTTTTGCACAAAATGACCTATCGTTGCTGCTTTACACGCAGTAGATGGAAATGGAAATGAGCGTTTGGCGTCATTGGCCTGGAGGCCCCTTACGGGGCAGGTCCGGCCGCCTTGGTGCAGGTCTTACTACATTCGACGCCACATTGGGCGACCTGCCCTCCGGATGGGGACGAAATGATGATGAAGACAATACAACACCCAGTCCCCGAGCGGAGAATCGAACCCGGACCAAATAGGACGGGAGTCAGTCACGCTGACCATTCAGCTATCGGGGCGGACCACGCTGTAGATGACAGTGCAGCAATGAGTGAAGTAAGAACTTCGTTTGAGCATCGCAACGCCGTATTGAAGAAGTACTGAAAATACGAAAACATGATGGAGGTACAACGCCAACGACGTAATGTGTACGATACTCAGCCACCATCAGGTGCCTATGCAAAAGTCTGGCGACGACAAACATCAAAAAGTCCAGCTTCCAACGCTGCTGTGTTGCAAGATTTGACTACGTGACCTCAAAAATCTGTGAAGCAGGGAGCATGTGAAACAGCGGAAAGCCGATCAGCGTACCGCGAATTCTGAAGGCTGCAAAGTGGAAAGTATATATTCCAAGATTACTGAGGACGACCCGGACTGAAGGATGGAGTACTGCGGGTGGTTTCTGTTACGGCGTAACGACAAGTGCTGGCAGGAAGATCAAGAACGATACAGAAGATACGGCTGTGAGACGACGCCAGCCCCTAGCACGCTGACTAGGACGTCACCACGACAGGAACGACATCTACACGAAGAGAACAAAAACGCCGCACTAGAAACCGAGCACTAGAAGAGCCGCAGTGATATTGACGATAGCAGTGACTTAAGAACTTATGCGATTCGCTTGCATGCAAATTGTATATATCAAAGGACATTGACTATTTGCTTGCGACCCATCATCTAGAAACGAAAGTTACGCATTATTAATTCAATTACTGTAATAAACTCCATTAATATGATTTGCTTGTACGTTGTCTAGGTATCGGAGAAAGCAGCTGCTTAGGTACCCTATAAGACACAAGAGGGTTCCTGCCCAGAGGGCAGGATCCCACTGTTTCGAGGCATGCTTCGCGAGGATGAACGGTTTGCAGGGATGGTTATCTGGCCTGACGAGGCGCACTTCGGAGTGAATGGTACTATAAACCACGACAACTGCGTGCACTGCGTACCTGAAAATCCTCACGTTCACATTGGCTAACATACATCCATCAATAAAAGTTTTGCATCACTTCGAGTCCGAGAGTACCTCAACCTGTACTGAAAATTGGGGTAGAGATCAACATAAATTTCATCTCCGCACATTTTTATTCCTCATGAAAACTACACCTTCATGTTGTACCACCATACAGCCAGACCTTCAGAGGTGGGGGGGGGGCAGATTGCAGTACATACTGGTCCCTCTAATACCCACTAGCACGCCTTCTTGCATTGCTGCACGCCTGTATTAGCTGTGGCAACCTATCCAAAAGTTTATCAAGGCACTGTTGGTCAAAATTATCACCCACTCAACGAAGATTTGGGGTAGATCCATCAGAGTTGTTAGTGGGTCACGTCGTCCATAAACAGCCTTTTTCAATCTATCCCTGGCATGCGCGATAGGGTTCATGTCCGGTGAACATGCTGGCAACTCTACTCGAGTGATGACGTTATCCTGAAGGAAGTCACTCACAGGATGTGCACGATGGGAGTGTGAATTGTCCATGAAGACTAATGCCTCGCCAATATGCAGCCGATATGGTTGGACTATCGGTCGGAGGATGGCTTTTACGTGTCGCACAGCCGTTACGGCACCTTCCATGACCACCAACGGCACACATTGGCCCCATATAAAGTCACCACAAAAGAGCAGGGAAACTCCACCTTGCTGCACTCACTGAACAGTGTGTCTAAGGCTTTCAGCCTAACCGTGTTGCCTCCAAACACATCTCCGGCGGTTCTCTGGTTCAGGGAATTTACGACACTCATCGGTGAAGAGAACGTGATGCCAATTCTAAGCAGTCCTTTCGGCTTGTTGTTAGGCTTATCTGTACTGCGTTGCTCAGTGTCGTGGTTGCAAAGATGAACGTCGCTATGGACGTCGGGTGTGAAGTTGCGCATCATGCAGTCAGCATATTGCGCACAGCTTGAGTCATTCCACGACGTCCTGTGGCTCCACGAAAAGCACTATTTAACGTGGTGACGTGGCTGTCAGGGTTCCTCCGAGCCATAATCCGCATTTAGCGGCCATCTACTGCGCCCTTGGGCGCCCTGAACGAGGCATGTCATCGATACTTCCTGTGTCTCTGTATCTGCTCCATGTCCGAACAACATCACTTTGGTTCACTCCGAGACGCCAGGACACTTCCCTTGTCGAGAGTCCTTCCTGGCACAAAGCAACAATGCGGACGCGATATAACCGTGGAATTGACCACCTAGGCATGATTGAACTACAGACAACACGAGTCGTGTACCGCCTTCCTGGTGGAATGACTGTAACTGATCAACAGTCGGACCGTCTCCTTTCTTTAAGCGCTGCTCATGCATGGTTGTTTACATCTTTCGGCGGCTTTAGTGAGATCTCCGAACAGACAAAGGGACTGTGCGACTTTGTCTGTGGTACAATATCCACAGTCAAAGTCTGTCTTCAGGAATTCTGGGAATCTGGGTGATGCAAAACTTTTTTTGATGTATGTATTAATGTACCGAGTGTTATTGGGTGATGCGGTGTGTCATCGCATGGTTTGTTTGGCTCAGTCTTCTTTGAAAGTGCTGTAACTGTTGAAGTGTACCTTCATATGCGACAAACATCGATTTTGCCTCCAATTCGGAAGTTTTTTGGAAATGAAAGATTTTACCTGCAACTAGATGGCAGTCCGCCTCAATATCACAGAAATGTTAGATCCTTCTTGGATGAAAACCTACCTGCACGATGGATAGTTCGAAGAGGTGCTGTTGGATTTCTGCCACGGTCTCCAGACCTTCCAAGTATTGACTTCTGCCTACGGGGACTTTGAAAAATGAAGTTTACCAATAGCATCCAGGTGCACTGAGGGAGCTACGAGAAACCGTCAAGGCGTCCTGTGTGGCTATCACTACAGCAACACTGACAGCCGTAGTTCGGTCAACATTTCAGCGCCATCGACGTTGTTTGGCTGCTAATGTGTATCACTTTAAACATGAGAACTGTACGACATTTTGTTCCACTAATATTGACTGTCGATGAGTGTCTACATTGTTGCTGGACCGCTCTGTATTCACTATTTACTTAAGGTCTACAAGGTTCTAAAATATTGTACCTATATTTTCATTAAGAGGAATTAATGTTTTTCCAATAACTTCCTTCTGCTGCTGAAAACTTGACTAGTTTTTAACACAGATTATCTGATAAATAGTATCTGAAAACCTATTATTGCAGATTAACAGGGAAATGTGTCATCACTTCGCCTTTATGACGGCTTGTACTCTATTAGTGACCCTTACAATGGGCTGTCTGAATGTTTGTGTAGGATGACAGCATGTTATTCCTCAAGAGACGAAACAAGAGAAGGTAGTGGTGTTGGATGTAAGCATATGGATCGAAGTTAACGTTAACTCATCCCAAAGGTATTCCATTCGGACACGCCATGCCATTTAAAGAATGTTATTGTCCACAAACCACTGGCTTACTGAGGCTGCTTCACGACAGGGTGCTGTGTTACGGCGATACAGTTACAGTCTCCGAACTGTTCCTCTACTGTACGCAGTGCACACTGTTGAAAAATATGTTCATATCCTTCCCCACTCAGAGTTTTGTTAATTTCAATAGGGGAATACTACTCTAATAACGCAAAAGACTGCAATACCGCAATATCATTTCCTCTGTACTTCACTATTAGCACGACACATCATATCATGTGAGAGATGTGATATCTCTTTTTATTTCACACTTGTACACTGGGTATTTTTCCAGATAGGTCTTTAGTAGCCTATATGTCACGCCACAGAGGCTCTGATAACAAGCATTGTGATCTTTGGTTGTCAGTGGTATTGTTGTTGCCTATGTACCATTCGAGAGTGTTAAGTGAGTGGATCAGGTATTGCTCACGCTGCTCAGCGGTCTGGGAGTAACTAGCAGAACAGGGAGAGATACAAATGCAGAGGATGCTGATTTTTTAAATATGATTTTGTAGGGCTTCATCATAGAAGTGTAGAGATATTCAGGCAGTGTTGTCGCTGGATTGCTTCATCATGGAGTATTTATGATGATTTTGTGAAAGGTAAACTTTCGGTATAACTTCTCTTTATTGATTCGGTTTGGTTACCTTAATTGTCGAGAAGAGATTAAGGAAAATTATCTTCTCACATAGCTTGAACTCAGAGTTACAGTGTCACCACTCCTTTATCATTTCATTAACAAACTACATAGCAGAGTTATAGATTTTCTATAACAAGTAAATTTTGTAAATGTTGTTGTAACTGCTAAAGGTCAGTTTCATAGTACAGTTTTTAAATGACTAAAGGTGTATTTTATAATCGAATATCACCGCACTTAGCGGAACACAGTTGCTTAAGCTTATAGTAGAATTTGCTTGCCATAGTTGCTTTTCCTGAATTGCCCTTGGGAAAGATTTTCTGTCGCTGGTTTTCTGCTGTGCTGAAATTCAAAATTCATCGATTTCGAGCAGTATTGTTTCTGATACTGTGTGGTAACCCACAGAAGTTTATAGGACCAAATTAACAAAGCTAATGTGACAAAATAAGATTATTTACAATCAATCATTGAATTTCTAAATTATCTTTTTACTCACTCGTATAGTGAAGTTCTCAGTGCTGCGTGTTCTCCTGTGTGTGTCATTAACGTTCGGAATTTTCCTTGGTCAGTTTGGTAGGTAAATTTGTAGGACGTTTTAAAAGAACATTTTGAACATTATTCTTTCAAAGATCTGTTCGTAATTTTACGCAGAATTTTTGCATTGCGTAAATGTTCGGGAATCTGTTCCGCTGAAATTTGTGATGAGTTAGTAACTTCGTGGGGAGAAAATTCATGGTAATTTGGCGATTTTGCGCAACACATGTTGGCTGGTGATCCAGAGTCCTTGTAGTATCAGGTAGTGATTAAAGAGGCCAGAATCCGTGCGGCTTTTATGAAATAATAACGTTCTCTCATTATTACACGAGTCCGAGATGTTTTTCATTTTGTTAAGTAGCTTACAGGCCGCTACTTCGCTCATGTAAACTGTACGGTCTGCACAAATTTTCTTTTCTTTAATCTAATTTCTTTGTTGTTCTCAAAATGGAATACATTCGAAATATTTCGTGCTAGTTAAGGACATAGAAACCATAGAAACATGGTCTTCTCCGAATGTATTTCTGACTAAAGAGTGATTCTGTTAACTTTTGGCCAGGGCGTTTGTAATCATACCGTTTGAGTTAATGTTGTGATGTTTCCACGGAGACTTTCATCCCCCAACATATATTTTATCATATATGAAAGAGGGGTAAAATACCAGTTTTCCTAGATCTAGCTTTAATTTATTTTCAATGGAACGAAATATTTTCTTAAGGATCTTCGTGCCCTTTTCCAGAACTTCACGATTGAATTTCTAAAAAACCCAGAAAAAAAATTTTTTATCCTAACACCGAAGCCAACCATAAATTTCACCGATTTAGCTTCAAAAATGCTTATGTAGTAAAATATTTACATAGAAACTTTCATCCCCTATTCCATCCCCATAGAGGTCGAAGTTCCAAAAACAGTGAAACATGTAATTTTTTATTTACAACCGAGAAGCCAAATTCAAATATTTATAGATGTTTAAAAATGCTTACATAAAACTTTTATCCCTTATTTCACTTCCTGATGGGATTGAATTTGCAGAAACCTTGAAACACGTACTTTTTCATGTCTAATGGGGAATTTAAGTACCAATTTTTATAGAAAGTACCTTTAAAATGCTTCAGTAGCTCATTAATAACGATTTATTTTTGAAAAAACTTTCACCCACTATTTTATCCTTTCAGTAGTCGAATTTCCAAAGTCGCTGAAACATGTGGTTTTTACTTACGTTTTCAAAACTACCTTAATAGCGACACATGTTCAAAAAGTCTTTCATCCCTTTAGGGGTAGAATATCGAACAATCGCTTCTTAAACGATGTTGACAGTTTAAGATCAACAGCCTCTTCAAATTTCTATCGATAGGGGTGTGCACTGGGCGAAGATGAGTCAGTGATTCAGACTGGCCCAGTTTCAACCCCTTAGGGGCAGAATTTACAAAACAGTGACCACGTATTGATTCATTTCGAAGAGAGAAGCCAAATAACAGTTTTCAGAGAGTTACTTTTAAAAATTCTTTCACGAAGAAATATATTCACAAAACATTTCACTCCGTGTTTCAACCCCTTAGGGGTTGAATTTTAAGAAACAGTGAAATGCGTTTCTTTTTAATTTCAGAGGGGAGCCAAATAAAAATTTTCATTGATTTAGGTTCAAAACTGCTTCCATTGCGAAATTTTTCCATAAAAATGTTCATATCTTCTTTCATCTCCCCATAAGTCTTAAATTTTCCGAAATGTCGGAACACATACTTCTTTATTTCTTATAGACACAACAAATTGCTATTTTCATAGATCTAGCTTAGAAATAACCTTAATAGTGACATTTTTTCAAAAAGCCTTTCATCCCTTATTTCACCCCTTAGGTGCGAAATATCGAAAAACCCCTTCTTAAATGACGCCTACGTTGCAATATCAACTCCCTTTGGCAATTTTCAAGTTACTATACGTAGAGGTTTTGGATCGGAGATGACATATCAATTAAGTGAGTCAGTCAGTCGGTACATTAGCTTTTGTATACAGATACCATAATAAACCGATTCCCTCATGACGAGTGTGTGTGTGTGTGTGTGTGTGTGTGTGTGTGTGTGTCTAGAATAAACACCTTTTTCTTTACGACTTGCTGTTAGCGTGCGATAAAGTCGGGAGGGTCGCCTTAGAGTGTTATCTATATCATATAATTTCTGTTGTTAATTGGATTTTTTGAACACACAGTCTAAGCGAAACTAGACTTGGTAAGATTTGGTTAGAAATTTCTCTTGTTCCTGAATGGTTTTCCCCGCAAGATACGAAGAACATGTGTGGTTTTAGTTTTGTATTAACATTCCCGTTTAGTGATATTATGCTCTCGTAATTTCCTCTTGTGTTTTGTTGCTCTTTTTTGAAGATTTAGCCACCTATGTTTGCACAAGAAGGTTTTTAAAGTTTTGGTAACTACGTGGATCGGACCTTGTTTATGACAGATTAAGTGCGTATTCACTATCGTTGCGTTGAGTTTGTATATTCAGCATTCATCCCTTGTTCTTAAATACCAAGCTTAGACAGATATGCTTTGGCAGTCAGTATCAGCAAGCGTTCTTCTAAATAATGAACATGTTTGTAAATACCAGATTTAGTCAGTTACAACTGTTCGTCATTCTCTTGAAACTTTCAATGTGCCTGCCACTCAATTTCAGCAAAGAAATCAAAAGTAAAATATTTCCAACAAACGAAAGCCCCGCTTCCTCGCGAGTTGCTTATTAATACGAAATTTATTCGCTATTACAGAAATAAATTTCGTAGGCGCATTATTCACCAAGCACGGTTGCATTATCAACACTTCTACATTGCTCTTTTCGCTTGCTCTACCGACGCTGCTATATACCTATAACTCTAGAAACGAATTTCTATCGGCATTTGAGCGGTCTGTGGGAAGGAGATGGCTGCCACAAACCATATATACGAACAACGTCTGACGTTTTACGCCGTCCACAAAAACATGGCCGAACTATTCTGTCCACATACATACATACATACCTTGCCCAGAATAATGTCTCATGAGAATTCGTCGTTCCGTGGGCAGCATTATGGGGAGGACAAAGAGAGAATGATTGCAACAGTTAAGTGCTGCCTGCGGAAGGTTCCGGAACGCTCCCAGGTGACAGAGATGTGCCTCAACAATATTGTTTTCATCGAGGCTGTGACCAAGTCATGATCTGCTACACAGGGGGAAGGCGATCTCTACACCGCCTTTACACCGTCTTTCTTATTGGAGACTTCCTGACACGGTGGTAGACGTCATGCAAGGCAACAGTCAGAGGCAGGAATTTATGGAGAACGTCAGTGGTGGGCGAAGGAATCCATCATATCGCCACGGAATTTTCACGAAGATCGACAGAAGAAAATATTCACAGAGCGAAGAAAATGTTACTAAACTCTATTGCACGAAGAATGTCCGTGCACGACACATGTGGTAATGAGACCTGAAAGAACGAGATGGAGAAACACGCACTACTGATCGTATGCCCCATTCAGCTGATTATCTACGAAGTGGTTGACCAAGTTGGGAGGAGTATGAGTGTGACTCACTGCATATGTGATCAGCAGATAAATCTACGCCTTTGTAGATATTACACTTTGTATTTACTGCCTTTGGAATTAATAAAACCTAGCATTCAATGAAGTATCAATTGCGTTTTATGGTAACTAATCCGCAATAGCCGACTTGCCAGCCCTGTAGTAGAAGTTTAAGCCATTTTTATTCTGTTCCGAAGTGATAGCGTTCATGTCACGTGTTGAAGTCTTTTTCTGAAATTTTAATAATTCCCCAGACAATTAAAGTTTTTTTTCTAAACGTGAAAACATGTTCTAAGATGCTTATTCTCGTTTATCTAAGAGCAAATAATCTATTGAAATTTAAAAGCTTTGCCCTCGAGACAATCTATCTGTTACATTATTACTCTACCACCCACCAGTAATTAGTATGTGACAACAAACTACGAAGTAGTATCGAACGGTTGAAATTCTATAAGGCTATAGATACAGCAATATGGAATAGCTCAGTATGCAGTACAGTTGAAGTGGAACAGACATCTCTAAAAAGGGCCATCGCAGAAGTTGGGGAGGAAAACGTAGGTACAAAGAAGGCAACTGCGAAAAAACCAAGGGTAACGCAAGGAATACTTCAATTGATCGATGAAACGACGAAGTATAAGAACTTTTCGGGAAACTCAGGAATACGGAAATACAAGACGCTGAGGAACGCAATAAATAGGAAGTACAGGCAAGCTAAGAAGAATTGGCTGCAGGAAAAATGTGAAGACTTCGAAAAAGAAATGATTGTCGGAAGGACAGACTCAGCATACCAGAAAGTCAAAACAACCTTCGGTGACATTAAAAATATTGGTGATAAAATTAAGAGTGCAACGGGAATTCCACTGTTAAATGCAGACGAGAGAGCGGATAGGTGGAAAGAATACATTGAAAGCCTCTATGAGGAGGAAGATTTGTCTAATGTGCTAGAAGAAGAAACAGAAGTCGATTTAGAAGAGATAGGGGATGCAATATTAGAATCAGAATTTAAAGGAGCTTTGGAGGATATAAGGCAGAAGGGATAGATAACATTCCATCAGAATTCCTAAAATCATTGGGGGAAGTGGCAACAAAACGACTGTTCACATTGGTGTGTAGAATGTGTGAGTCTCGCGGTGCATCCAAGTTGATTACAAGAATAGTATACGGAAGAATGGAAAAGAAAACTGAGGACGCGCTAGGTGACGATCAGTTTGGCTTTAGGAAAGGTAAGGACACAAGGGGTGCAATTCTGACGTTGCGATTAATAATGGAAGGAAGACTAAAGAAAAATCAAAACACATTCATAGGATATGTCGACAATGTAAAATGGTGCAAGATGTTTGAAATTCTGCGATAATTAGGGATAAGCTATAGGGAGAGACGGATCAGATACAATATGTACTACAGCCAACAGGGACGGCCAATAACGAAGTGCTCGTATAAACAAGGGTGTAAGAAAAGTATATAGCCTTTCGCCCCTACTGTTCAGTCTGTACATCGAGGGAGCAATGATGGAAATAAAAGAAAGGTTCAGGAGTGGAATTAAAATTCAAGGTGAAAGTATATCAATGACCCGACTCGCTCATGACATTCCTATCGTGAGTAAAAGTGAAGAAGAGTTACATGATCTGCAGAAGGGGATGGAAAGTCTAATGGCTACAGAATATGGATGGAGAGTAAATGGAAGAAAGACGAAGGTAAAGAGAAGTAGCAGAAATGAGAACAGCGAGAAACTTAACGTCAGGATTGATGGAAACAAAGTAGGTCACGTTAAGGAATTCTCCTACTTAGGCAATAAAATTACCAATGACAGAGGGAGCAAGGATGAGATCGAAAGTAGACTAGCAATGGCAAAAAGGGTCTTCCTGGTGAAGAGAAGTCTACTAATATCAAATATCGGCCTTAATTGGAGGAAGAAATTTCTGAGAATGTACGTCTGGAGGACAGCTTTGTATGGTAGTAAAACACTGGCTGTGTGAAAACCGGAACGGAAGAGAATCGAAGCATTTGAGATGTGGAGCTACAGACGAATGTTGAAAATTAGGTGGATTGACAATGTAACGAATAAAGAGGTACTGCGCAGAATAGGAGAGGAAAGGAATATGTGGAAAACACTGACAAGGAGAAGGGACAGGATGATAGGACGTCCGTTAAGACATCGGAGAATGACTTCCATGGCACTAGAGGGAGCTGTAGAGGCAAAAACTGTCGAGGAAGACAGAGACGGGAATACATCCAGCAAATAATTGAGGACGTAGGTTGCAAATCTATACTGAGATGAAAAAGTTAGCACAGGAGAGGAATTCGTAGCGGGCGGCATCAGACTGATGACCAGGAAAAAAAAAAAAAAAAAAAAAAAAAAACCTCAGGAGATTACAGAATCTCAACTGAAATTCATGCGTTCCATCGTAAGCAGACCTTCCGTTTCAGAGTGCCAGGTGGTACACGACCGTCCACACGTTACACTGATCAGCCAAAACATTATGAGCACTTCCCACAGCTACGCTGGAAGCCACCTGCTGGCGTTGCGGGCACGTGACACGATGACAAAACTTGCAAGCGGAGCAGACACGGCGTGGGATACCCCAGCAAAGATATGGGCTGCCAGTGGGGAAATCCTTTGAGATACGCGACTTTGACAAAGGGCAGATTATTACTACGCAGAGCCGGTGAACCAGTATCTCGAAAACGGCGAAGATGGTTGAATGTTCGCACGCTACTGTCGTTAGTATCTAAGGAAAGAGGTAGGACAGTGAAATTATCACTAGGCGTTAAATGCTGCACGTCCACGGGTTCGGAGGCCTGTCTGCTCTATAAAAAATGGATGGTTGGTGATCTGTGGCATCTCTGCCGAAAGAGCACAATGCTGGTGCACACCCAAGTGTTTCGAAGCACACCGTTCACTGTACATTGTTGAACGTAGAGCTCAACAGCAGACCCCTCCCCCTACGTGTTCACATGTTGACACAACGTCATAGTCAATTACTACTCCAGTGAGCACGGGGCCGTTGGGATTCGACCGTCGATCAATGGAAACTGGTGAGCTCCTCGGTCGAACCATACTTTTGCTACGTTACGTAGATGGTCGTCTCTACAAACGCCATCATCGAGGTTTACGGCCGCTCTAAACGTCCAGCACACCGGGGACGCAGGCAGATGGGAGCGATTTCATTCTATGGAAGACATTCTCCTGCGCTTGCATGGGTTCTGTGGTAGTACTCAACGACACGCTGACGGCTGCGAACCACCTGCCTTACCCCTAGCGGATGGCAAGTACGAGACTGGTGTGCACTGACAAACATACGCAGACAGGCAGCCTGCAGGAGAAGCGCGAGGTGCGTAGCCTCCAGCATGGCGGATAAGTGCACTTCCTAAAACAGCGCGACATCAATGTCGAAAGACCAAAGCATTTCCCGCAGAAGTTGGAGCTTCAAGCAGGTACTAATGTTGTCGGTGTTTATCACTCGACACGTCTGAGTTGTGGCCAGTCACGTGGGGGGTCCCGCCGGAGGGCAACAGAAGGGGGGCAGCCGGCACACCGCTCGCCGGGTGTCCCTGGAATCCACTGTTGCTGCCATACGTTTATTGCTCCGTCGCCAGTGCCGCAGTCACCTGAGCGGGTTCCGGTGCGTCCTAGACGTCGTCACTTCAGGTCGATATCGTCGGCGCCTCTGATGCGTCCGTACAAGCCGTCGTAAACACTGTGCATGGTGGCGGCAGAACAGCCGAGCTGCCAGAGGGGCGGAGTTTTTACAGACGGTCGGTTTGCGCTGCCATTACAGTCACTGCTGGTACGTCTGTCAAAGTAACATCGTAGTCCTCCTCATCTTGAGAAATCACCGAGGTGTCACGAAGGCGATCGGTCACTGAATCGCGGATGGTAGGCGAGGCATCCCGGTCAGAGGTCGTGCGGCTGCACCCGGACTGTAAATGTGAATGGCTCTGGGCACAGAAGGGAAATAGCACATGGAGATCACTCGCATGTTCATAGTTGCTGCGAACATTGTCTATTTGGCAGCGACTTTAATCGTGTTTTACTCCGGAAGGATCAACAATCACACTTCAACCCCTGCCAGGAACTGTACTTTGCCATCTGCTATCTTTTCCTTTGTGACACTTGGGAGGATCGACATGGCGATGCACAAGGCTATATGTACCAGAGAGGCAAATCTGCGAGTCATCCAGGATATCGCTGGTGCTATCCGAGATATGGAACACTGGTCCATGGTGTTCCCAGACCATTGTGCGTACATCAGCACCATCCTCTCCCATGGCACGAAATGTGACTCAGTCGTGTGCGTTGCAAATTACACCCCACACCTTACCCATCCTCACTGCCGGCGGCGCGTAGCAGAGGTCTGCACAGAGTGCGAACGCCGATCTAAGGCATATACGACGACACAGGCATGGTGGTTGGAGTGCCCCAAGCCTGCTACACGGCGTGTCTTGATGCAGTTTGGCAGGGAGGTGTCTGTATGGAACAGCCATACAAAAGGCTTCTATTTCACCGTGATTCGTGACCTTGACATGCTACCACCCTCCCCAGCCGTTCAGAGTAATCGCAACAGGATCAATCCTCACATAATTACGCTGACATTGCACATTTGAGGAAGTGGTCGTGAGGACTCGCTCCCAAGATGAGATAGGAAGACCCCTCAAGACATCACATCGTGACTGGCAGGAAGCAGAGCCGGCTACAGTTGGTTTCGCAGCTAGTCTCTCGTGGGTGCCATCTGGCTACAAAACAAGTAGATATCGTGGCTGGCTACGTGGAACACTTTCACCATATCTATCTACCATATCTACAACATGGAGGTTTGCTTTGGAGCCGGTTTTGTCCGACATCAGTCGTACCACCTCACTCTTTGAAGTGGAAATCCTGATGGAGGACTTTACCTGCTATGACGTGAAGGATGCCTTACAAAAGGGTGCTCCAAACAACTATCCTGGCGTGAATGGTCTCCCTGTGGGATTTTACCAGGCTTCCCAAGATTTGATAGTGCTTAAGCTGACTGCGATGTTCCACCAACTGTTGATGACGACCGCCACGGTTCCATCGCCATTCCTTGGAGGCATTTGCAAGCCATCACAGGGGAATACAGTAGCCCATTACTGCCTCCTAACTTTACTCAACGCCAACTAAAAGATATTTTCACTTATTTTTTCGACACGATGCCTTGAGATGCCTCTGCTCACTGAACAGACGATGCTTGGTGTAACAGTCAGTGCCCAGATGGCCAATGGTGAATGCTGAGATGTGACTGCTCTAGCAGCTACTTCAATCTCTAAGCAGCGTTGGTACCATTCGATCTGGACAGTGCATTGAACCGGGTGTGACATGGTTAACTCTTTACTTTCATGGAGCGGATGAGCTTTCTGGCCCCTTCATTGGTGCCCTATGATGTCTTCACGCCAGCGCCAACTCTACTGTCCAGGCTAATGGTCATATATCGCTCTACATTACCGATCCGCTGTTCCTTAACTCACTGATGCCCACTATCGATGCTACCGTACACTCTCGCCCTGGAACCAAGTACTAGTCAGGACTCACACTCTGACAATACATGTTCCGCCGTGTTGTCTACACAGACGTCCTGCTGTTGCTGGTATGGTCACAGTAAGAGACCATGCGCATACTTGATTTGATCTCCACGTGCGGTTATTTGGCAGGCAGTGCTCTGAGTGTTGCCAAATCTATGGTGACGCCAATTGACCACGGATTCTCATAAGAAGAAATGGCGCCTCTACCTTACATACAGAGCTTCTGATGAAGTGGCATCATCCTTACATCAACCACCTGTCGCAGTAGAGCGGTCCACTTCCAGCGTGCCCTCCAAGTCATCTGCTGCATCTCCCCATTGCCTTGATGCTCTGCAATGTGTGGCATATCTGAATGTAAATGTGATGTCCAAGCTGTCGCGCATAGCACAAGTCCTTCCGACCTCGCTGGCAGTTGGTCGCAATCTGCAGGCCGGTTTGGGCTATTGCCAGACGGCTGGTAATATTTTTAATGTCAAATATGATACACTCGGCCTCTCCTGGAAAGTCTGGGGACTTGGTCTCAACAACATTCAGTGTCATGTGGCGGCCTTATTTTTGAACCCCACGAACAAACAGTGGTCGGGCACAGGGAAAATACCCACAGGTAAACTTAAAGCTGACCTCGGTCTCCCACCACTGTCGGTAGGACAGGTTGCGCCTCTAGTTGTGCATCTGCCTGTCTTTTTTGTGGACCTTAGCTATGTACGTGTTGGACTCCCATGTTCGCGTCCCTGTACCTCAAAACATTTATACATTCAATTACTGAGTGACGTACCTTGTAACTACGTTTAAATCAAGTATCGACTAACGAGGTGGACGTAAGTGTGGCGCAACCCTCACCTGCTGTACAGCCCAATGTCAGTCGTAGCAACATGATATCTTGTCGCCTGTGGAAAATTGGTCACTAACAAGCGTTTACACGCTTCGGTTTAATTGAAACTTATTTACTACCTGTCACTCGGTAGACGATTATGGTGAACGCCTAACTTGGGCCGGTATTCGTGAAAGTCTGGACGCTGGCACAGCAGAAGGTCGTCTGTTTACTATACACCCCTCCATCCGTGGTCTAAGTGTATACTTTCATTCGCTTGTAGGATGTGTGTTTCTCTGCAGCAAGATTCCCGTGATAGTAGGGGTCAAGCTACGGACAGTCACCTGCATTCCCGCGGAGGCGGACAAATAGCGGCTCAGTCTTTGGACACTCCTACAGCATCAGCAGGAGGTGACTGAACGACGTTCTCTCTGAGAAGTAGAGGCTTCTGCGGGACGCGCACTGTCCTACTGGCGCCACTAGTGAGCGCGATCCGTAGATTCTTGCCGCCCCCGTAGCATCTTTGCTTCCTTATGTGTTCCCTCTGGACCAGTGTGGTAGAGAGTGGTGTGTGGGACACGGAGCTGGACGGTGTGCCTGAGTACTCAGCATCCTGGCGATTGCACCGAGTTGAAGCGGTTGGGCTATGGGGGCCCGCGTTTTCCTACAGCGTCAACCGTTGCTACCGGCGAGTTTAAGTGGGCAAGGGGCGGCTCTCGTCGCATGCTACCTGGTTACGGGTGCCTCAGTGTACTGTGGTATGCTAAATTCGCCGATATGTATTGGACCACTTGCTAGCATCTACGAGCAGGAGGGCAGTATTATGCGGCGCCTACCTAGAGTCCTGAAACTATTGGACTTCTTGGCATTCATTTAAAATTCTGTATGAAGACTGTTAAGTAAGTACTTTACTTAAAGATATTCAATTCTGCTCCGGTGTGAGCTGGCCAGGAACCCGGTTCGTTAAACTCCATCAATTAGCCCTTTTGAGTATATGTGTGTCAGTCCGGATGTATCTGTAAGCGCCAAGTTAGTATTTTGCTATTTTTAATCTGTTACTTGTAATCGTTAAGTATTTGATGCTACTGGCTGTAATTTATGTTTCTTGTAGACTTTATGGCCCTTCCTGAGTGAATTATTAGAGTTGGCCTGTAACTAAGGTTGTGTGCACTAAGCGTAGAGGTATGTGTATTTGTATTTGCACACTCTCTTACACCACGTTGAGGAGTCCTTCGGGTTATGGGTGTACTTTTTAAACGGTGTAAGCAGGCTGTTTAGGTTTTTATGTTGGTAAAGCCATGTATCGCTCTATATGAAAATCACTGACTGTGCTGTGTGCAGCCTGTGGCTGGTTTGCATTGTTGGAATTTGCTATTGTAGTGTTGGGCAGCTGTATGTGAACAGCTCGTAGCGTTCCGCAGTTGGAGGTGAGCCGCCAGCAGTGGTGGATGTGGGAAGACAAATGGCGGTGTTTTGGACGTGTGTACATCAGAGACAGTAAATTTGTAAGACTGGATGGCATGAATTAATATATATATAATGACTTTTGAACACTATTAAGGTAAATACATAGTTTGTTCTCTATCAAAATCTTTCATTTGCTAACTATGCCTATCAGTAGTTAGTGACTTCATTAGTTAGAATCTTTTATTTAACTGGCAGTACTGGCGCTCGCTGTATTGCAGTAGTTCGAGTAATGAAGATTTTTGTGAGGTAAGTGATTCATGAAAGGTATAGGTTATTGTTAGTCAGGGCCATTCTTTTGTAGGGATTATTAAAAGTCAGATTGCTTTGCGCTAAAAATATTGTGTGTCAGTTTAGTGTTGATCAGAATAGGTAAAGAGCGAAAAGTCTGAGTATGTTCAGTTCTGCTCAGCTGTATCAAAAGCAAATAACGTAGATGTTTATCAGCACAATCATTCATAAATTTTTTCTAAGGGGACGTTTCAGAATGGTTCAAATGGCTCTGAGCACTATGGGAGTTGACATCTGTGGTCATCAGTCCCCAATAACTTAGAACCACTTAAACCTAAC